>NC_092745.1:81497148-81800179 GCF_047496795.1 Chiloscyllium punctatum
TACTACAACAATAAACCAAACTGACTGGATTCAACAGATCAGAGTTTGCGTGAACCGAAATGCAGTCGCCTACATTATAGACACTGATTGATTAACTTAGTGGAAACATCTATGATT
This sequence comes from Chiloscyllium punctatum, assembly GCF_047496795.1. NCBI lineage: Eukaryota > Metazoa > Chordata > Chondrichthyes > Orectolobiformes > Hemiscylliidae > Chiloscyllium > Chiloscyllium punctatum. Next base: position 81,497,266 of record NC_092745.1, read on the forward strand.
GAAATAATGTGACATTACTCCTTTTAAACAGTTGTTCAGATAAAGTGTTGACTTTTTTTTTAGGATGTTAGTTTTGTTCGTATTCGTACTAAAATTCAAACTGCTTACTTCAAAATGAGGAGATATAATTTACTTTTGGATGAAGATATGACTCAATCCCTAATGAAACTTCCAGATGAATACAATTATGGAATGTACGCTAAATTCATTGCAGATTATGGTACTCATTACTATGCTTCAGGAACACTGGGAGGTGTTTATGAGTTCATTCTTGTTCTGAATAAGAAGGTATTGGCAGAGTCAGGTTTGTAACATTTAATACTTTTGTTGTTTAAAACAAGTTAGAATAATACAATAGTACGGTAACATTTCATCAAGGGGAAGAGATGAAATATTAGTTCAAACTCTGTTGTATTGCACAGCAATTACAATAACATAACTTTGTGATTCATTTATTATGCCTGCTGCAATGGACGGGGTAAGTATGCACATGTAGTTAAACACACTTAGAATCAAAGAGATGTACAGATTGGAAACAGACCCTTCGGTCCAATTCATCCATGCCGACCAGATTCCCAACATAATCTAGTCCCATTTACCAGCACGTGGCCCATATCCCTCTAAACCCTTCCTATTCATATACTCATCCAGATGTCTTTTAAATGTTTCAATCGTACCAGCCTCCATCACTTCCTCTGGCAACTCATTCCATACACACACCACCCTCTGCATGAAACAGTTGCACCTTAGGTGCGTTTTATATCTTCCCCTCTCACCCTAAACTTATGCCCACTAGTTCTGGACTCCCCCATCCCAGGGAAAAGACTTAATCTATTTATCCTATCCATACCCCTCATGATTTTATAAACCTCTATGAGGTCAATCCTCAGCCGTCAATGCTCCAGGGAAAACGGCCCCAGCCTGTTCAACTTCTCCCAATAGCTCAAATCCTCCTACCCAGACAACATCCTTGTAAATCTTTTCAGAACCATTTCAAGATTCACAACATCCTTCCAATAGGAAGGAGACTAGAATTGCATGCAATATTCCAACAATGGTCTAACCAATGTCCTGTATAGCCGCAACATGACCTCCCAACTCCTGTACTCAATACTCTGACCAATAAAAGAAAGCATACCAAACGCCTTCTTCACTATCCTATCTACCTGCGACTCTACTTTCAAGGAGCTATGAACCTGCACTCCAAGGTCTCTCTGTTCAGCAACACTCCCCAGGACCTTACCATTAAGTGTATAAGTCCTGCTCAGATTTGCGTTCCCAAAATGCAGCTCACTGGTCAATAGGTCCCTGGCTTGTCCTTATCACCTTTCTTAAATCAAGGTACCACATTAGCCAATCTCCAGTCTTCTGCCATCTTACCTGTGACTATCAACACAAATATCTTAGCAAGGGGTCCAGCAATCACTTTCCTAGCTTCCCACAGACTTCTAGGTGCACCCGAGCTGGTCCTGATCAACCTTTATGTGTTTCAAGACATCCAATACTTCCTCCTCTGTAATATGGACATTTTTCAAGATGTCACCATCTATTTCCCTACATTCTATATCTTCCATTTCCTTCTCCAAAGTAAACACTGATGCAAAATACTCATTTAGTATCTTCTCTCATCTCCTGCGGCTCCACACAAAGGCCACCTTGCTGATCTTTGAGGGGCCCTATTCACTCCCTAGATACCCTTTTGTCCTTAATGTATTTGTAAAAATCCTTTAGATTCTCCTTAACCCTACTTGCCCACGCTATCTCATGTCCCCTTTCTGCCCTCCTGATTTTCTTCTTAAGTACACTCCTACTACCTTTATACTCTTCTAAGGATTCACTCGATCTATCCTGTCAATACCTAACACATGCTTCCTTCTTTTTCTTAACTAAACCCTCAATTTCTCTAGTCATCCAGCATTCCTTACACCTACCAACCTTTCCTTTCACCCTAACAGGAATATACTGTCTTTGGACTCTCATTATCTAATTTCTGAAGGCTTCCCATTTTCCAGCTGACCCTTTACCTGCGAACATCTTCACCCAAACAGCTTTTGAAAGTTCTTGCCTAATACCGCCAAAATTAACCTTCCTCCAATTTAGAATTTTAGCTGTTAGATCTGGTCTATCCTCTTCCACCACTATTTTAAATCTAATAGAATTATGGTCGCTGGCCCCAAAGTGCTCCCCCACAGTCACCTGCCTTCCCTTATTTCCTAAGAGAAGTTTTGCACCTTCTCTAGTAGATACATCCACATACTGAATCAGAAAATTTTCTTGTACACTCTTAATAAATTCCTCTCCATCTAAACCCTTAACACTATGACATTATGCTTGGAAAGTTAAATCCCCTACCATAACTACTCTATTATTCTTACAGGAACTGAGATCTACTTACAAATTTGTTTCTCAGTTTCCTGCTGACTATTAGTGGGGGTGGGTGGAGGAGGGGGGGGGGGGTGGGGGTGGGTGGGTGGAGGGGTCTATAATACAATCCCAATAAATTGATCATCCCTTTCTTATTTCTCAGTTCCACCCAAATAACTTTCCTGGATGTATTTTCAGGAATATTCTCTTTAATTACAGCTGTAATTCTATCCCTTATCAAAAACGCCACTCCCCCTTCTCTCTTGCCTCCCCTTCTATCCTTCCTATATAGCATTTTTATCCTGGAACATTAAACTGCCAGTCCTGTTCATCCCTGAGCCACATTTCTGCAGTTCCATGATATCTCAGTCCCATGTACTTAACCATACCCTGAGTTCATCTGCCTTCTATGTTAGACCTCTTGCATTGAAAACAATGCAGTTTAATTGATCAGTCCTACCTTGTTCTCTGTTTTGCTCCTGTCTGCCCTGACTGTTTGACTCACTTCTTTTCTCAACTGTCCCAGTCTCAGATTGATCTCTTTCCTCAGTATCTCCCTTGGAAATCCCCCTAGTTTAAATTCTCCCGAGCAGCTCTAGCAAATATCCCTGTCAATATATTAGTCCCCTTCCAATTCAGGTGCAATCCGTCCTTCTTGTACCAGTCACTTCTACCCCAGAAGAGATTCCAATGATCCAAAAATGTGAATCCTTCTCCCATACACCAGTTCCTTAGCCACATATTCATCTGCTCTATCCTCCTATTCCTATCCTCACAAGCGTGTAACACCAGGAGTAATCCAGATATTACCCTTGAGGACCTCCTTTTCAAATTCCTGCCTAACTTTCTACATTCTCTCTTCAGAATCTCATCATTTTTCCTTCGTCATTGGTAATTATATGTATAATGACTCCTGCTGGTCCCTTTCCCCTTTGAGAACATTCTGCACCCATCTGAGACATCCTTGATCCTGGCACCAGGGAGGCAACATAATATTCTGATTTCTCGCTGCTGACTTCTGTGATCTGTATAATGAAAAGTCTTTCATGGAAGAAATAGGCAGGTGAGATAGACAGATTTTTAATAAATAAGGGAATCAAAGGTTATATTGTGGAGAAATGGCAGAAAAAAATAGAGTTGATTGTCAGATCAGCTATAATCTCATTGAATGGTGGAGGAGAGCTGATTGGCTGAATGGTTTCCTTTTACACTTATGTCTTATGGCCCATGTTCTTTCATTATCTTAAAGATGTGACTGCATCCGAAGCTGGCTTTTGCGTTGCAGGATCACTAGGAGTAGTGGTTTCAAAAGGACCTATGGATGTGGGTGGCTCCATAAAGGGCAAAATTTGTAAAAGTAACTTGGACTATAAAGAACGTAAGTACCTCATCAAATAAAGGTTTGTGAGTCACAATATCAGATTTTAGTAGAATTTAAAAAAATTATTTACTGCTCCTACAGAAGTGAAGTACACTGAAAAATTTTATAAATAAAATGGCAACTCAATCATTTGGAGTTAAAGGAAAAGTATGTTATACTAAATCGCTTCAAATGTTTGAACACTTTTATGGGAAAATTTACTTGTCCCTCAGTAACTTCTAGGTTTGTCAACCTCAATTTAGAACTTACTCCCACTCACTCCACCACACCTCTCTTTGAGTAAAATTCTCCCTACATGTTTAAACGTGGAGAAGTGTTCTATTCTGTCAAAATTTCAAAATTTATCTGAAAACTCATTAAAATATAAATATAAATAACATTATGAATAGTCAAGATAGATGAGGACTCTACTTGTCCATAGCAAAATGTTTTCCACTATGTTTAATATATTTAGAAATAACTTTGACTTTTCCTATATTCATTTCATTATTGTATCGAATTTTCATCTGACAGAAATGATTTAACTATGTAAAAATAATGGTTTTCTTTAATTATTATTTAGCTTCAGAAACATCAAGTAACCTTGTTGAAGATGTTCTTCCACATGTACTAGGAGGAGACCTGAAATCAAGTGCTGGACTATTAGGTCATGGAATACCAGATGTCAAAATGTATCGACATTGGGGTAAATCTTTGAAATATCTGCCAGCTGTCATTGACTTTGAGGTAAAAAGATACCATCAGGGCATTGTCTTTATATTTTAGTTCAGTTTCAATGCAGTTAAATAGTTGTTTGTGCGAAATTGATATTCACTGTCTTAATCATGTACAAGAAATGCACTTTATGAGGAGGAGATGGCCTAGTGGTATTATCGTTGGGCTGTTAATCTGGGAATCTGGGTTTGAATGCCATCATGGTAAATGGTGGAATTTGAATTCAAGTTTTGAAAAAAATCTGGAACTAAGGGTCTCGTGATGACCATGCAACAATTGCTGACTGTCAGGAAAAAAACACATCTGGTTCACTAATGCCCTTTAGGTATGGAAACTGCCGTCCTTACCTGGTCTGGCCTACACGTGACTCTAGACCTACTGCCGTCTGAGCAATTGAAGATGGGCAATAAATGTTAGCCTAGTCAGTGACACCATCAAATTAAAAAAAACTATCAAAAATAGGCCATTGAAATGCTAAAAATCTCAAAATGGACAATTAGCTTTACTTATGTTTAAACACTAAAGATTTGTGAACAAAATGCATTTACTGAGGAATATCTGTAATACATGTTGACAAGTCCTTTGATAAATAATTGACAAAGAAAAAATTGAGACAAATATGTGAAAAAAGATAATTTTCCATCAAAAGAATACAAAGAATTGAAAACAAAACTGAACTATGAATAGATATGAGTAGACAAAAGACAGGAATGATTTTTATTGTTATCCTTGAACCTTTTCTTAGAGATAAGTTTCTGGAAGCATATTTTTCCCTTTAGTATAAAGAAAGTGGTCTTACATGCTAAGCAACATCAAAGTCTTGGATATAGCATAGCCCAAAATTATAACAAACAGCTGACATAAAGATAGTGAAACAACTATACAGAGCAAAAAGAAAGTGTGTTAGTCAGCTCTTAAATAACACATGAGCTTATTACTAAAAGTGAGCAGAGGGAGGGAATTTTTTGAAGAAAGATTCTAGAGGAAATTGAGCTGCTGATTTATGAATTGAAGAAAGATTCCATTTGTTACAAGAAACATCGACAATTTTAACATGGGGCTATACCATCCAACATAGGCTCCTCAGAAGGTCTTGAGGAAGTAAGCTAAAACTAACACAACACCAGGTTATAGTCCAACAGGTTTATTTGGAAGCACTAGCTTTCATAGCACTGCTCCTTCATCACACACTCCAGTCCAACACTGGCATATCCAAACCCTGATATCGGATATCCCATGGGTGTTCCATTAGTTTGTCTGTAAGTTTTGTTGTTGAAGGTGAAGTGGGTGGTAAGGCATAGGTCCGTTAGCTTGATGATACTCCCCTTGTTGATGAAGTTAGTTGCGTTTAGTGTATGTGTCTTTGGTTCTTCTAATTGTGTAGTCAGTGTTTCCTTGGCCAGGTTAATGTTGATTGAAGTAAACAAGGCTGTTACATCAAGAGAGACCATTATTTCATCCTCTTCTATCTTCGTGTCTTTGATGGTCTTCAGGAATTCTTGGGTGGAGTGGATGGAGTGGCATGAGCCTTCTACTCAGTGTTTTAGTCTTTGGTGTAGCTTCTTGGCCAATCTGTAAGTTGGTGTTTCCAGGTAGTGAGACTGTGTGTCTGAGGGGGTCTCCTGTTTTGTGAATTTTGGGTACTCCATAGAAAGGTGGTGTGTTGGATCTGTCTGGTTTCATTTTTTGGAAGTCTTTCCTTAGAGATAAGTTTCTGGAAGCATGTTTTTCTCTTTATTAGAAAGCAAATGGTCTTACATGCTGAGCAATATCAAGGTCTTTTTCTTTAATTTTCTTTAAATTCTTTGGTTAACCACTGGTCATGTCCTTGGAATTTTTCTTTGTAATAGGAGTGGACTTACTTGGAGTGCTCTGAAATACCTCTTTAAATATCTGCTCATGCTTCTTTGATCCACCTCCTGGCCTAGTATCCCACTTCACTTCTGCTAGATCAGCTTTCATACGCACATTGATGTTTAAATTTAAAATACTAGTCTTAGACCCACCCTTCTTTTTGAATGTAAAATTCAATCAGATCACTGCTGCTTAGAGGTGCCTTTGTTCTGTTGTTAATTAATCCTGTCAAATTATATACTATTTAGTCCAGCGTAGCCTTCTCTTGGGTCAATTTTAGAGAGTGCTGCTTAAAAAAAAGTCTTGAAAGGACTTTAGGAACTTCTCATTGAGACTACTGTTACCAGTATTATATTTTAACGTGTATATGTTGTATAGTATAACTAGTCCTCATCTCCACCCAAACTGATTCTGCATCCTGATCTCCTTAAATAATTCATCTCCGTTGTATCAATACTATCTTTTATTAGGAGCACTATATCTCCGCTTTTGTCTTCTTACTGTACTTGAATATGATCTGTTCAGAAAGCCATGTTTGTCATTCCACAGGCATGACTCCAAAATGATTTTCAGATGATATTTATTAATTCAAAGTGCACTGTCAATTCATTTAGTCTGTCATGAATGCTGCATATATTCACAGACAAAGCCTTTAGTTTCATTTTTTGTTATCTTTGTAATCATTTAGTCTTGACTGCTGATATATTCTTTGTTATTGCTTATTCTCTCTGTTTGGGTTTGCCATTCTCTGACCTTCATTTTCCATATTATTATTTTGCTTTCCTGCCTTGACACCTTCCCTAGATCTGATGGATTTACACAAGCTTGATCCCTTACCCTGCATTGAGTCACAAGATGCTAGCAGATCTTTGAAACAATAAGGTGAACTTTATAATCAGAAATTGAAAGCAGCTGAAAAATGTTTGAACCTTAGCTCTAAAGAGAGGAAATTCAGCTGATTGATGAAAACTTGGTGAAGGCTGCTATGGCCTGTATTGTATACGAAGAGCTCAAGAATAAAGCAATAAACATAATCTATTCCTTGATGGTTTTTTTCAGACGATCTATTCAGGCCATCAACATGTTCAGAAAGAAAAAGATGCTATAGTTTTCTGAAGGCTATCAGGAAAACCTTACAATTGTAAACAGCAACTTTACTTTCTTCTTTGCATTTCTCAGCATCTAAAGTTATTGGGAAGAACATCTGGGGCATGAGTGATGTGGGTTTTGTCAAGATTTGTAGCAGAATCATATGTGAAATCTGGAGAAGTCTAGCTCAACATTGGGAGCAACTCGCTGCATCTTTTATGCATTCACTGAACGATGAGGCAGTTTTCTTGCTAGGCAATAGTGATTGCCAATTCAGGAAGATTATTTCTTGTTAATTGCTTTATTGCTGCCACAACTTGCCTTATTAATATCTTACCAAATGTGCCAAACAAGTAGACAATGTGAATTCTTGACATGGAAGTCAATGTGTGTTATAAATGTAGTTGGGGGGATGCTGACGCATTACAAAGCTGGTCAGGTGACCCAGAGGGGTGAACTCAGGAGAAGCCCAGAACTGGGCTTTGAAGGTGTGAATATTGTTTAAAAATTGTGTGTACCTTGTTGGTTTCTCACTATTTCTCGATCAACTCAAGGACATGGGCCTTATCTCAAGGTGTTCAGCACAATAAGTAAAGGGCAGCCTTTAATAGCAGTCCAGGGTCAGTCAGTGACTCGGGGCAGTCAGAATTAGAAAGCTTTTCATATAAGGGCTGGGAATCTGGGCTTCATCAGGACTTTTGCCCAAAACCTCGATTTTCCTGCTCCTCAGATGCTTCCTAACCGGCTGTGCTTTTCCAGTACCACTCTAATCTAGATTTTGATTTCCAGTCCTCATTTTTGCCTAGGCATAGTTGTGATCTCAGGTGTTGGGATGAATGACAACAAATGAGGAAAGATGTTGCAGACAGCAGTGAGAATAGTAGAGCATGAGCCTTGGTGGGTGGTGGCAGCAGTAGCAGAGATTGAATGAGTGTGAGCTATTGGAGAGAATATGGTTGCATTCAATGCTAGCGAAGTGGGGAAGGTAAAATGTGGAGCTGGAAAAAGCAGAGCAAGTCAAGCAGCATTAAGGAGCAGGAGAGTTGACGTAATGGGCTGGACCCTTCATCAGGACTGATCGATAGTGGGTTCTGCCCGAAACATCGATTCTCCTGCTCCTTTGCTACTGCTTGATCGTTCTGCTTTTTCGAGCTCCACATTTTGTTGACTCTTTGACTTTCCAGCATCTGCAGCCCTCACTATCTCTGAGTGGAGAAGGTCAATGACCTTCTTCCTACATTGTAGAAGGACAATCCCCTTGTGCACCATCCTGTCCAGCAGGACTCCCAAACTCCTGCCCTCAAAGCAGGTCATAAATCGAGTCTGCAATGTCTGATGTTAGGAACCGGTCAGGGCAGCTCCAGATTGACAGTGGCTGCCTGGGTTCACAATGGTCTTTATACATGACACCACTACCAGGATTACCTGTTAGTTCTGGCATATCCTGGCAGTGGTGAATTGTTCTGGGAATGGTGCATGGTAAATTAGGTCTAGAATCAGAACAGACGGCTGTCATAAGGGCATTTCAGGTAGTTAATGAGGCAAATTTGGTAAAACTAGCTGAACATAGAAGTGATATACATTCCAAAATACACAAGGCAACTGACACCCGCTTAAAAAAATGTAAGCTCCAACCCAATATTAAATGCATGAGAATTGAAAGGAGATGTGGATTTTTTGAGACGATGCTAGTATGTTTTGCAAAACATGTCATCGCTAGGGAACAGAAAATAAAGCAACAAATCTGTTTGATAGGAGGCTGGTTTCCTCATGGTGAGTAGTAGGCTTCACAATGAAGTGGTGTTTTCCAATGTAGAATTGGCTGGAATAATTGACTGATCAGCAATGAGGATAATCCTTGGATCTGGAATCACTGAGAGGGAGTCCAAGCTTTGATATTATTAGAATTGGGCCTCAGAATCTAATAATATTTTGTAATTATCCCAGTATCTTGAAACATTGGAAGGTGGGAGTTAGGTGTTTGAGGCTTTGTGACGCTGGATAGAGAGGTTGTTGGAATGTTGAATCTGTTCCTTAGATCTAGGATAAATAGAATCTGCAGTGAATGGAGCTTGGTGCAGGACATTGGGTTTGTAGTTTGCATCTTTTGAACAGCAGGAGCCGTTCTTGTGATCTCAGAATGGGAGGAATGTCTGGAGATGAGTGTCCTGAGATCTAGTCAGAAAATTGGAGGATTGGAATGTGGAGAGTTTAAGCTGGGGAAGTATTAAGTTTTGTTCAAATGGTAGTACTGGGGGGGGGTTAGGTTGAGCACCCCAAAAAAGAAAAGAAGACATGATTTTATGTAATGTCTTTCGCAAACACAAAGTGCACCAAAGCACTTTGCAGCTTACAATAAACTGGATGCCTGGGTGCTATATCTTCTGATTATAATGTTCCTGCTGTTATGAGGCTTTTGAATGGACTATAATGTTAATGTTGATCTCTCTCTGCACCTATTCGGCAATTGGAACATTGTGTCCTGCACTCTGTTCCCTTACACTGATGTACTTGTGTAGTACGATCTGCACGTAAAGCACATAAAACATCACTTTTCACTATACTTTGGTACATATGATGTAAAGAATCAATCAAGAAACATTATTTGAATAGTATCACAAGGAGAGGGGACATGGTGGAAGAGGCTATGACAAATTACTTTTCCAGGCAATTTATGGCACATGGAATTGAGGCATAAATGATTGCTTTCTTTAAAATCAAAATTAGTACGCATTTGAAACAGAAGTGATACTGGTAACATAGTATGGTAGTTAGATTGCTCTAGTAAAGATCTCACACAGATTTATTGAGCCATTTCATTCTGGAAGTTAGTGTTTTCTTTGGTAAAATTAATGAGGTCATTCCAAAAATGCAAAATAATAACATTGGGATTGTAATCAATGTTGTTTACCTTAATATTTTTAACCACTTCTGTCTAGAAGGGTGGCACGGTGGCTCAGTGATTAGCACTGCTGCCTCGCAGCGCTAGGGTCCCAGGTTCAATTCCAACCTCAGGTGACTGTGTGGAGTTTGCACATTCTGTGCGGGTTTCCTCCCATAATCCAAATATGTATAGGTCAGGTGAATTGGCCATGCTACATTGTCCATAGTATTAGGTGCATTAGTCAGAGGGGGGTGGTTACTCTTCAGTGTGGACTTGTTGGGCCAAAGGGCCTGTTTCCAGCCTGTAGGGAATCTAATCATATTTAATATGTACAATATTAGTTGATATAACAATCATCAGTTTCAAATTCATAGCAATTTTACATTCATATTATATGTTATAGATGATAAACTCGTAAATTGCTATTAACTTACTAGATCCAATTTGAAATCTGAAAGAACAGCTGATGCTGTAAATCAGAAACAAAAACAGAAGTTTCTGGAAATGCTCAGAAAGTCTGGCAGCATCTGTAACGAGAAATCAGAGTTAATGTTTTGGGTTCGGTGACCCTTCCTCAGAACAGATGCTACCAGACCTGCTGAACTTTTCCAACAATTTCTGTTTTAGCTCCAATTTGTCCTGGCCTAAACTCAGTGTGTGGAGCAAATGTTTTTGCATTTATAGGCAAATCTATGGCACAAGAAACTGTGACTTAAACTTTGGATCAAATCTATTTTTCAAATATTCTTTGTTCTAATCTTGCAGCTCATGCCAATTTATGATTTGGTGGCCAGAAGTAATCTTCCGTCTGTTGAAATTAAACAGCAAAATTTAAAAAGAGCCTGGGAAGAGTACGTGGCAGAGTTTAATCCCTGTAGGTGTCCTGTGTGCTATAATAATGGAAAAGCAATTCTTCTGGACAACGTCTGTACCTGTGAATGTCTGCCTGGTTATGAAGGGAAAGCGTGCCAGGATACTAAACGAAAGGGTAAGTTGACAGGTATCATAGGAATCCATGCGGCAGGGATCCATGTTACTGTTTAAAATGTAATAGTAACAATAAATGTAACATTGATCATAAATACAGTGATTTTAATGCCCTCATCTGTTTGTTTAGTGTTACTTATTTAATTTCTGTTTTAGTCACTTTTGATTAGATTACTTACAGTGTGGCAACCGGCCCTTTGGGCCAACAAGTCCACACCGATCGTCCGAAGAGCAACCCACCCAGACCCATTCCCCTACATTTACCCCTTCAGCTAACACTACAGGCAATTTAGCATGGACAATTCACCTAACCTGCACATTTTTGGACTGTGGGAGGAAACTGGAGCAAACTCCCTCAGACACGGGGAGAACGTGCAAACTCCACACAGACAGTTGCCTGAGGCAGGAATTGAACCCAGGTCTCTGGTGCTGTGAGGTAGTAGTGCTAACCACTGTGCCACCGTGCTACCCACTAAAAGCTATTCAGAAATTTATCTGAACTCATTTGAATTGGATACTTCAAACTCCTTTAAAAAATACCTTTCACCTAATTCAAATTCTTTGCTCAAAGACAGAAAATATCCTTGAAGCATTCATGCTTCTGACACTGAAACATGTGACATAATGAGAGCTTGATGCCCACTATGGATATGCGTTCTTGACTAGAGAATAATGGGAAATTTAATAGACAGAATAACAAATTGGATTTAACCCATACAGGATTGCAGTTGAGTCAAAAGTGAGGACTGCAGATGCTCAAAACCAGAGTCTAGATTAGAGTGGTGCTGGAAAAGCACAGCAGGTCAGGCAGCATTTAAGGAGCAGGAAAATCGACATTTCGGGCAAAAGCCCTTCAGTTGAGTTCATTTACCTGACTTTCTATGAACTCTTTAGGCTGCAAACAACATATGCTGATTTTGTCCAGCTATACAATCCTGAAATATTCATAATTCAGTTCCAATAACTTTGAATATCAAATTTGAATTTTAACGTCATTGCCAACTGGTTGAAGGGTGCGATTTTGTTCTGTTAACTGCAAATTATTCAGATAATCTAATGAGTCATACTGTCTTACAGCACGGAGACAGACCCTTTGGCCCAGACTGGTCCATGCCGACCAAGATGTCCATCCACTCTCACCCCATTTCCCTGCATTTGATCGATATCCTTCTAAACTTTTCTGGTCCATGTATTTGTCCAAATGTCTTTTAAATGTTGTTAATGAACCCGATTCAATCACTTCTGCTGGCAGCTCGTTCTATGTGCGTACCACCCTCTCTGTAAAAAAATTGCCCCTCAGGTTCTCTTTTATTCTTTCCCCTCCAATCTTAAACTGATGCCCTCTAGTCCTCGATTCCCCAAACCTGGGAAAAGCACTGAGTGTATTCATCCATCCCTGCATCACATGATCTTATACACTTCTGGAAGATAACTTATAGTTGTCTACGCTCCAAAGAAAAAGTCCTAGTTTGTCCAACCTCTGCCTATAACTCAGACCGTTGAGTCCTGGCAACAATCTTGTAAATTTCTTTTCCAGTTTAGTAACATCCTTCCTATAGCAAGGTGACCAAAACTAAACACAGTACTCCAAGTGCGGCCTCACCAACATGCATGTACATCTTATCTCCACCAGAATCTTCTCAAGTAATTTACCTACCACAGATGTTAGACTTACTGGTCAAGAGTACCCAGAGTTTTCTTTGCAACCATGTTTGAATAAGGGCACAACATTTGCTACCCTTCAGTCTTCCAGGACCTCACTTGTGGCTAATGATGGTGCAGAAATATCAGCCAGGGCCCCTGCAATTTCTTCTCTAGCCTCTTGCAATGTTCTTGGATATATCTAGTCATGACCAGGTGATTTATCCACTTTCATGCATTCTAATATGTCCAACACCTGCTGTACTGGACTATCCCCAAGATATGACCACTAACTTCCCTAAGTTCCCAAGTCTTCATGTTTTTCTTAATGGTAAACACAGAAGAAATATTCATTGAGAACCTTGCCATCTTCTGCGGTTCTACACATAAGTGTCCAATTTGGTCCTTGAGGGATCCTATTCTCTCTTTAGTTATTCTTTTTTCCTTTGATATAGTGAAAGAACCTCTTTGGATTCACCCTAATCTTCTCAGCCAAGACTATCTCATGCCCCCATTTTTCCCTCCTGATTTCCTTCTTCAGTAACCTCCTGTATCCCCTATATACCTTCCCCTTGACTCCAGCTGCCTGTACCTGAGCCCTGCCTTCTTTTTTTGAGTAAAAGCCTCAATATCGCTTGTCATCCAGGGTTCCCTATTCCTGTCAACTTTGCCTTTCACCCTCACAGGATTATATAGATCTTGAAGTGCAGCTATCTCACTTTTATAGGTCTCCCCCTTTGTCTTGCAAACAAAACCACTCCCCGCAAGCTCTTGTCTAATTCTATCAAAATTCACCTTGTCCTCAATTTAGAACTTGAACCCGTGGACCAGTTTTGTCCCTCGCCATAACTCTTTTAAAATTAATAGAACTCTGGTCACTAGTCCCAAACTGCTCCCCCACTATCGCCTATTCTGCCCTATTTTCCAAGAGTCAGTCGGGTTTTGCCCTTTCCCAAATAGGACCCTCTATATACTGCTTAGGGAAACTTTCCTGAAAACACTTAACAAATTCCATCCCATCCAAGCCCTTAAAAGCTATGGCAGTGCTAGTCTATGTTAGGAAAATTAAAATCCCCTACTATGACAACCCTATTGCTCCTGCAAGTCTCTCCAATCTCCCTGCATATTTGTTCCTCTAATTCCTGTTGACTGTTTGGGGGCCTATAGTACAACCCAATAATGTCATCATCCCCTTCTTATTTTTTAGCTCTACCCTCAAAGCCTCATTGGATGGTTCTTCAGTTATTTCATCTCCGATTTCTGCTGTGAAACTCACTTTAATCAAAAATGCGACTTCCCCCACCAATCTAATGCTTTCTTATATTTATTAAATTATTTATTTCAGATGCTACTGCCTTAGATGAAATTAATGCAATCCAGGAAATGTATTACTGAGATACTGAGAGATACCAAGCAAAAATATTTTTATGACATGCATTTTGAAATTATTTTACAATAGTTGTTCATGTTGTTACATAAGAATACGCTGCCATTCTGCAATTCGTTGTATGTAATCTTCTCAAAGTTTATTTCCCATTGATGTCTTTCTCTTTCAAAGGGCCCACTAATGGAAATTGGAGCTGTTGGTCAGGATGGTCGTCTTGCCAAAATGGTTCAAGGCAGCGAACAAGGAGCTGTAATCATCCACCCCCTAAAGATGGTGGTGCTACATGCCTTGGGAAGAACGCACAATCCAAACATTGTTAAAACAAAATGATACTGCTGATATTTTGGGTCTTTGAATTATTTGCTTTTAAATGATCATCTTCATTGAGTATAAATGGCTATGTAGTATAGTCAACATTTTGAAATGCCACTCTGCTTTCTTTGTTGGTATCTTAAATGTAATCAATGTTGAGATGTAACCATTGATGAGGAACATTTAACCTGAAACAACAAGAACGAATCTTCCTTTGTTGAAGAAAGATTAAAAATGATTTGTGCACATTAATGTTTGGGCAGGAAGCTTGTCCATAACTGTAATGTCAACTATCTATCTCACACTTCTAGGATCATCATTACCAGCTGATTGGTCAACATATTGCAATGAATTATGGGAGTCAGCTATGCAATAGACCTTATTATGATAAATTTACATTAATCTTCTTGATATTTGATCCATTGTTTTAAATACAGCAGGAACAGACTGATAGTTAACAAAATGAAATATCAAATCAATATATTTAGAACATTAACACCTACACGGGATATCAAAGCAGTTACGATTCCCATCATAAATAAAGAGATAAAAATAGATTGCGGGCTGAGCCATATATTGCTTTCGGGTAAGTCTAGCTTTTTGGAGGTTTGCCCTCCTAGAAACTTAACAAATTCTCTCGCTATATCTTACCAAACTTGCCACATTAATTACTTACTTGTTCCTGTGGCGTTTCTCACATCCAGTTCGGGTCCAATTTTAACACCCTTCCATTCGAGAATAATTTGCCGCTTAGTAGGCATTTGCCAAAAGGCTGGCACCACTCGCACCTGTCTCATCTTTGAAAGGCTGTAGAGCACCCAGACAAGCAGTGGCAATCTGGCAATGCCCCTTCCTTGCCGTGGCATAGCAAAGCAGCTGTGAAGCCACGTTTCCCACAGCATGTAACCAGTATGGCTGACACCCTCTCAGACATACAACTCCATTCTCTCAACTTAGTTCCTGTTTAACCATCAGACCACATACTTTACCTGTCCATATCCTGTCTGAACTTCTCCTAAGGTAGTGCTACTCTGTTCTCTAGTGTATACTTGCAGCTATCTTTGTCCAGTAGGGGAGTATTACACACAGTCTGTGAAATGCTGTAAGTGTGCTGCTGGAAAAGGCACAGCAGGTCAGGCAACATCTGAGGAGCAAGAGAGTTTTGGGCACAACCATTCATCAGGAATGGGGAGGGGGAAGGATGTTGAGAAATAAATAGTGGAGAGAAGTTGGGGCTAGGGGAAAGGTAGGTGGGATGGTGATTGGTGGGCAACGGTAGATGGTGATGGTGATAGGTGGGTAATAGTAGGTGGTGATGGTGATAGGTCAGTTGGAAGTGTGAAGTGGATAGGTGAGAAGGAAGATGGATAGGTAGGTTAGGTCAAGAGGATGGTGCTGAATCAGAGGGCTGGATCTGAGATGGGTTGGGGGGAGGCGAGATTTGGAAACTAGTGAATTCAACGTTGAGGCCGAGTGGTTGTCAGCTCTTGAGGCGAAAGATGAGATGTTCTTTCTCAACTTTGTGAGTGGCCTTGTTTAGGTGACGGAGGAGGCCCAGAATGGACACGTCATTGGGGGAGAAGGGAGGGGGTGTTGAAATGGATTGCCACCGGAAGGTGGCGTTGTTTGGTGTGTACAGACCAGAGGTGTTCCCTGAACTTTTCTGCAGTTTGCGTTCGGTCTCTCAGATGAAGAGGAGAACACATTGCGAGCAACGGTTGCAGTAAATGAGGTTCGAGGATATGCTTTATACATAGGCAACCAACCAGACAAATACAAGCATGAGCTTTTATTTACAGAAAGCAGAACGGAACAGAAACAAACTCCAATCAAGGTAGAAGTTCACCCTGACCACGAACCAGATTTTGGCATCATGGCCAAAGAATATTTTACAGACCATGATTGTGTGCTGAATGAAGGTGCCATTGAGGTCCATCTTGTAGTGCCTAGTTCATCTGAGCGCTGTCATGGACAACAGTATCTTCCTCCTCCCCAGTGTCCTTGTCCTCAGAAGACTGCTTCCAGTCCCCAGTTCCTCAGCAACAAGACATGCCCTCATGGTCTGCTCCAAACAGCATGCCAGGATTGTGTACCACAGTCGATACTCAAGGACACCTTCAGATTGATCCAAATGTGAAACTGTGTTTTCAGCAGCTCTTTTGTTTTCTCCAGCTTGGCTGTGGTCAATGCATGGACAGCATTAAACCTGCACACCACATCAATCAGGGGGTTGTGCAATAGTGTCTTGAGCCAGGGTGACACTGGGTAGTCTTTTCCCTCAAACAACTAGTTTTGTAAGAAACATGGACCCTCAGAAGCACTAGGTTTGAGTGCTTAAGGATGTTGAAATTATGGCAACAAGCAGTGTACTGAGCATAGGGTCCAGGAATTGATAACGGTGACCATAGAAGGCCTGTACCTTAATCAAATGAAACTCGTTCCTATCGATAAATTCGGCAATATTGTGATGTGGTGATCTGACAGCAAGAAGTTCTCCCCACTGTCAGATCCTTAATGATGAGAATGACAAGTGGCCTGTCTGAACAAACAGCACTTAAAAATGACACTACTGACAGTATTTGGTTCTGGCTGAAGCATTAGCAGAATAACAGACATGGTATGGAGGTATGTGAGCAATCACTAAAGGTATAAGTGAGCAGCCTTGCGATGCAGCCAAAGCCAATTCATGAGCTACATGTCCAAGAGTGTACAGTGTCCTTGCAACAAGCTTTCAATACTGGTTACCAGTGCACCCTGTAAAGGCACCCTGTGCTTTGTGAGTGCTGTATCAGTGTCTTGGTGAGGTATATGATGGTTGTGATGGGTCGACAGATGCTGGATACTAATGTCTGCCGATAAAGGATGTGCACAGCTGCTGCTTATGGATTATTCCCTAAATTGCAGTTTGTTTGTAAGCAGCATAGAGGTTGTTCAGAATAAGCAGCAAACAAAATCCACCATGTAACTCCTTTAAGTTCCATGTTGGGTTTCCTCAGTGTCAAGCCTGTTTGGCAAATCAGATAAGAGAAGTAACTCAATATTAATGACACAAATTTGGCTGTCAACAAGGCATTTAACAAGCTACTATCATTGTAAATTGGCAACTTGCTACTGCCTAATGAGAATCTCACCAAGTGGCTTGAGAAAATCATAAAACATAGAGCAAGATGCTCCCCGTGTCAGGATCAGCCTCACTGAAACTTCTTGACTGGTTCTGTCACAAATCTAACCGTAACGAACATTGGACATTGTATTCTGCCTGTTTCAGATATCTTACAAAATTCCTGACCTGATAACCAGTCATTGAGATGCATGTGTAGGTAGACCTGTAATGCCATGAGAGAGGGAGTTTGAAGTCTTTCTGGGGAGAGTATTGCAGATGGTGGTGTTCATATGTATCAGTTGCTCCTTCCCCTTCTAGCTGCTAGTGGTTATGGATTGAGAAGGTGGTAGCTAAATCCCTTGGTGAAATTCTTAAGAGCATCTTGTAGATGGCACATACTGCTGATATTGCACATCGATGGTGGTGGGAGTGAAAGTTTATGGATGTGGTGCCAATCAAGTGGGCTATTTTGCATTGAGTAATGTGAAATTTCTTAAATGGTGAGAAGTTGCACTCAAGCAAGCAAGTAGGTAGTATTCCATCCCATACTGACTTGTAGAAAGTGAGGACTGCAGATGCAGGAGTTGAGAGTGTGGTGCTGGAAAAGCACAGTGGGTCAGGCAGCATCCGAGGAGCAGGAGAATCGACATTTCAGGCATAAGCTGTTCATCAGCCCTGATGAATGCTTATGCCTGAAACGTTGATTCCCCTGTTCCTCGGATGCTGCCTGACCTGCTGTGCTTTTCCATTCCTCACTTGTGTCTTGTAGATGGTAGACAGGTTTTAGGGACACTAGAGATTAGTTAATTGTTGCAAGGTTCTTAGTCTCTGATGTACTCTTCTAACTACAGCTTTTAAATAGCTGGTCCATTTCAGTTTCTGTTCAATTACAACCTTCAATATATTGATAGTGGGAGTTTCAGTGATGGTAATGCCATTAAATGTCAAGTAATAATGGTTGGATTCTCTCTTGGCAAAGCTAGTCAAAATCTTATTGCTTCATGACCATGAAAAGATTTGTATCTAAGGAGTTGCAAATGATACTGAACATTGGGCAAGAATGAACAATCACACCCCATTTCTGACATTCTGATGGTGGAATTGATGAAGTAGCTGAAGATAGGGGGCCAAGGACACTGTCCTGAGGAACTCCTGCAGAGATGTCCTGAAACTTTAATGACTAACGTTCAACAAGTAAAACCATCTTCTTTTGTGCCAGGTATGATTCTAACCAGTAGAAAGTCTTGCACTGATTCCCATGGATTATAGTGTTGCTAGAACTCTACGATGCCATATTCAGTCAAACACGGCCTTGATGTCAAGGGCAGTCACTATTACAAACCTCTGTGAGTGAGCTAAGGCTGTAATGAGATCAGGAGCTGAATGGCCCCTGGAAAACCCAATCTAAGAACCAGTGACCTTGTTATTGCTAAGGAAATGCTGTTTGATTACTCCATCACTTTGTTGATCATGAAGAGTAAACTGATAGGGTGGTAGTTGGGCAGCTTGGATTTGTTTTACTTTTAGTGTACAAGATGTCCTTGAGTGATTTTCACTTTGTTGGGTAGCTGCGTTGAAATAACTTAGTTAGGGGTGTGGTTTGTTCTGGAGCTCAAGTCTTCACTATTATTGCCACAATATTGTCAAGACCCGTGGCCGTTATAATATCCTTCAGCCATGTCTTGATATTATGTGGAGTGAATCAAATTGATTGAAGGTTAGCATCTCAGATGCTGGGAACCTCTGGAGGAGGATAGGATGTATCATTCACTCAGCTTTTCTGGGTGAAGATGGTTGCAAACATTTCAGCCTTATCTTTTGCACTGATGTGTTGCGTTCACCTATTATTGAGGATTGAGATATTTGTGGAGCCTCTTCCTTCAATCTATTATTCAGTTTTACACTGTCATTCATGACAGGATGTGGCAGGCCTGCAGAGTTTAAATTTGTTCTATTGTTTATAGAATCATTTAGTTCCATCTATCACTTGCAGTTTATATTGTTTGGCATGCAAGTAATCCAATTTTGTGGCTTCACCCAGCTGACACCTCACGTTTAGGTTTGCCTCATGCTACTTCTGCCATGACCTCCTTCACTCCTCATTGAACTAGCTTTGAGCCTTGGTTTGATGGTATGGTGGACTGGAGACGTGTCAAGCCATAAGGTCATACATGGTGTTTCAGCCCAATTCTGCTGCTACTAATGGCCCACAGAGCCTCATGGTCTAGTCTTGAGTTGCTAGATCCGTCTGAAATCTATCTCACTTAGCTCAGAGTTGGTGCCTCATAACACAATGGATGGTATTCTCGGTGTGAAAATGGGACTCAGACATGGCAAATATTGTTCTATGGACACTTCTACCAATACTGTCATAGACAGATGCATCTGCAGCCAGCAGATTAGTGAGGAGGAAGCCAAGCATATATATTCTGCTGTTGTTGATTCCCTCACCACCTGCTGCAGACACAGTTTAGCATTAATGTCCATTAAAACTCAATCAGTATGGTCAGTAGTGGAGCTGCTAAGCCACTCTTGGTGATGGAGATTGAAATCTCCCACCTCAGAGTACTTGTGCTCTTGACGACCTCAGTGCTTCCTTCAAGTGGTTTTCAACATGGAGGAGTAATGATTCATCAGCTGAGGATGGGGTGTACATAGTAATCAGCAGGAGGCTTCCTTGCCTATGTTTGACTTGATGCTATGAGATTTATAGAATCTTAGAGACATTGAATCATCTAATATGGAAACAGACCCTTCCGTCCAACCAGTCCATGCCGAACATAATCCCAAACTAAACTAGTCCCACCTGCCTGCTCCTGTCACATATCCCTCCAAACCTTTCCTATTCATGTGTTCAGAGCCAATGTTGAGAATTCCTAAGAAATGTGTCATCTGACTGCTTGCCTTGACAGTAGGAAATGACATATCCAGGGATGGTGTTGTTGATCGTTGGGACAAAGTCATACTCATGGAATCAAGACAATGCCAGCCAATTGCCTGACTAGTCTGCAACGCAGCTCTCCCAATTTTGGCACTGACCCCAGAGGAACAGAAATTCTACACTGCACTACTTTATCCTACCTGGCCTTCGTCATGGCTGCAAGGAACTTCAGGAACTTCAATCATCTAGGCAACTCCAGAAATCTGTAATGGATGCTGCCAGAACTATAGATAAAAATTCAAGAAATAAAGAGGCCCAAGTGAACCCCAGACGCTCTGCAGGTAGGAATGAAGATGGCTACTATTTTCTGTTTGAGTGACGTGCAAACAACAGCCCTCCAAAGTTGGTATTGCTTTCCATCACTCCATTTTAAAAACTAAACAAACTGCCTGCCTGCTCATGCCAAACATACTATGCATGGCCAGTGTAATATCAGGGTGAACTGACCCTTAATTGTTATTTATGGATGCAATACTTAACTAATAGGAATAAGCCTGGGCTAGGTGGGAAAGTAATAGACTGGGAACCCACTTTATTTCATATAGCCCAGACTTGGCTATGGTGTGTAATATCCAGGCTCAAGCTGCCTTATTTGTCTTCACGTGGAAAGCAACATCTCTTAACCTTATTGTGATTTAGTTAGATTCTAGTTTCGACAATGCTGCTACAACTCTGACAGAAGAAGCCTGCTGCTAACTGAGCCCGATTACTGTATGAATATAGTGGCAGTGTAAATGCTTTGATTCATTGACTAAAATGAAAAACTATTTCCATTTATCACTAGTACCCTGAATAAAATAAATTGTCACTAGGTTCCTTTAGCAATACTTATTTAATAGAAACTAAATTTTTGAATCTGGTGGTTTAAGGGGAGGTGATGGTGTTCGAGGTATTCTCACTAAATTATTAGTCCAGAGACCCAATAAATGTATTAAGGATCTGGGCTTGAATTCTGCCACAGCAGATAGTGAAATTTGAAGAGAATAAAGATCTGGAATTAGGAGTCTAATGATGACCATGAAGCCATTATCAATTGTTGGGAAAACCCATCGAGTTCATTAATGATCTTCAGGGAAAGAAAAAACTCACATCTAGTCTGGACTACATGTGTGTTCGGACCAGCACCAATGTGATATCCTTCTGGACATCAGTAACACCCACATGATGAATATGTAATAAAATGAAGTGGATAATATCGAAGTCATATTCCAGAATTAAATTGTATTACCTTAGTGCCAAACAAACATAGACATATGAGAAACAAGACAATACAGTTCTGCACAAATGATATGGGTCGTTTTTAAAGAAAAAGGCAAACGAGAAAAAAAAATTCTTTGGGCCAGAGGTCCAACCTCAAACTATAAATAGAATAAAAACCAGAAGAACTGCAGATGCTGCAAATTGGAAATGAAAACAGAAATTGCTGGAAAGGCTCAGCAGGTCTGGCAGTTTCTGTGGAGAGAAATCAGAGTTAACTAGTTCTGAGGAAAGGTCACTGGACCCCAAAACATTAACTCTGATTTCTCTCCACAGATACTGCCAGACCTGCTAAGCTTTTTCAGCAATCTCTGTTATAAATTGGAATGATTTTTCACAGTTCCTGACATTTCCTGTGGACAGATCACTGTAGAATGATGGAAAATCTTCAGTCAAAACTTCATTTCAGATCAAAAGTTACATTTAAGCTTTTGAATAGAAATAATAACCTAGCTTTCAGAATTTGAGTTTGTCAGAAATTCTGATATTTGCAACTTTCTCAGGTTCTCAGAAACATTTCAGACAGAAGAGAGGGATTTTTTTCAGCCAATTATGCTTTGAGATGTCTTCTTTGCAGTGACAGAGACGGAGGGAGAGTGAAATCTTCCACTGCAAGCTTTCTGAGGTATTTTATTCCATTGACAGATCCATACTGGATAAACAGAAAAATTCCAGAAGAATTTTCTAAGCAGCCTTTAATCCATTGACCCGCACCTCCCCCCCCACCCTCCCACTGTCTCCTTCAAATCACAATTAAAGCCACAAAGTCCATCTCTTATCACCCTTAAGTGCTTGAATTGTCTTTCTTTCACAAGGTTATCTGACTTTTTGTAACAGTAGGTGAACCACCACAAACTTAACTTTTTCAGTTCCAAGAAGTCACATGGTACAGCCTCTTCCATCCAGAAATTTTCCAAAGCCTTCCATGTTTTCCTGTTTCCTGCACATTTCCTTTTAAGGACTATGCATTCCCAACAATACAAACATGCCCTCTTCAAATAACACTCATCTGAAACCGGCTGATTTCATACTCAAATACTATTGAGCATGACTTCTTCCAAAATCAGCTATTCTAAATGTTACTATTGCTTTTTCTTGGCTCATGGTAAATCAAAGATGTTTAATCCCTCCGATTTTCTAGTTCTGGTTTTGTGGGTTCCATAGCTTCAAAGGCTACATGTAATATAGTATTGGTACATGTGACATCTGCTAAATGTATGGCTTTGTTGATTTAGATCCACCTGTGTGTTAAGTGTTGGAGTGTAATTTCCAGAACTCAGGGAAGTGAACTTCCAGGAAAGAAAGATGATCTCAAATGTTTTTTGAGGAAGTCCATGAAGGAGTTTCAAGGGGAGATCATCAAAAGTGAAGGACTGTAATCCTTTTTGAAGCTTTAATGAAATTTACTCACTCAATGTGTCACTAACAACATGTCCAAAGCCTGTCCACAATCTACAAGACACAATTCTGGAGTGTGATGGAATACTCTGCACTTGACTGGATGAGTGTGCCTCTAACAACATTCAAGAAACTCCACATCCTCAGGCCAAAGTAACCCACCTGGTTGGCATCCTGCCTACCATTCTAAACATTCATTCTCTCCACCATTTGTGCACAATTTCAGATATGTGTGCCATCTACAATATTCATGACAATAAGTCACCAAGAACGTTTGGCACTACCTTTCAAACCTGTGACTTCTACAATCTGGCAAATTAAAGGCAGCATTGTTTGCTGCTAGGTGGGTGGTGGTGGTGGGCATTTGAATTGCCAACAAATTTGTAATATCTGACTTGATTTCATTTACTATTTGATGTGTTTTGTGGGTTTTTCTCTAGATGATAGAATGTAAGCTTTCCATATGTATTGGAGACTGTGTTACTGTTCTAACTTTGTGTAGTAAAGCTTATTCTTTATTGTTCAAAACAGTGGAATCTTGTGACTTTATTTTTTAAATACCTGCACCTCACAGTTTGCTTACATTTAGAGGTTAAAAGTTACTGATCTTTAGTTATTTCTCGCTTCCAAGAGTTTAGCTGTTCCTCATTTTGTTGAAGTAAGCAAGTAATATTCATTTTCCTTCGTCTTCTAAGATCCTTGAAGTGACTTCCATCAGTAAGGCTCATTGCAGAAATTCCTTCTTTCAGCCATATGAGGGCTAATCTTCCAGTGTCTTTTAATCTCTGTAGGTTTCGCCTCTCCAGCCATTCAATAAGAACCTGGCTAATCTTGTGACAGTAACTCTACTTTCCTCTACACGACATAACCCTTGACTCTTCCATACAACAAAGATCTATCTAATTCAGCTTTCAATATATTCAATGACCAAGCCTCTGGTGTTCTCCGGGGCACAGTAATCTAAAGACTAATGACCCTTTGAAAAAGAAATTCATCCTTAACTCCATCTGAAATTGGAGAGCTATTATTTAGAAATTTAGTCTCCTGTTAAAGATTCACCAAGCAGGCATGAGCATGGGTTAATCTCATTTCATGATCTTCATTACAGATTTGGGGGTTATTTAATTTAGCATCCAGTTTTTTTAAACTGAGAGTGGGCATAATGTACTTCTGGAGTTAATAATTGAAACAGTTATAATTGTTTACAATATTGGATGATTAATTAAGTAGAGTAGCCAAGAAGCAAAGTTGTTATCATTGTACTAGATCATTGGGCTGTTCTCTCATTCGAGAGAGATGACAGTTGTAACCATATCTCAGGCAAGGGGAGAGTTTGAGAAGGAGAGTCCTTCAGGGTAACCTCAGCCAGTGCAGAAATTAAGCCTACACTGTTAGCATCACTAACAGTATGGCCTTCCATACCAGCTGTCCAACCAACTGAACTAATCAACACCATGGTTGATATATTTAGGATTTTGGTCACAGGGTAATCAAATAAGATTAGGACTGTCATAAGAATGTTTTTAGATGGTACTTTCTTAGACTTATTTTAGGTAGCATTGTTTCCATGGTTACCCCGAATTGCCAAATTATCTTCTGCCATTTATAGTTTATTAGCATTTCTTTACATTAAATGTGATTTTTCTACCAAGATATTGCTCATTCTGGTCATAGCTCTCCAGATACTGCCTTTTGTTACCTTGTTCAAGTGATCATTGTTGATACGTAAGGCTAGTAAGTGACTGCTTGTGCACATAAACCTGACTATTCTAAAACACATGGCATTTGATAGACATCAGGACATCAGGCATTTCTGAGTATTGCTCTCCTTACTTAAATTGTAACATTACAACTGTCACCCTAGCCAAGATTAGCAAATTAACAAGATATGTGAGAATTAATGCAGAACATGTTTAGTTTGGACTTTGCAACTGAGCTTTGAAGAACTCACAAGATCTTTTGCATAATAGTACAATATTATTTATTCCACAAAGATAATAATTAGATTTTTTTCATGTATATGTTTTCAGATGTGGTGACTTCTCTAACACTTTCACATCATGAAGCGTATCATCTTCATGCAGAATGTATATAAAGGAATTTAAGTATCTTTTTATTGCTTTTTCTCATACTATTAGTTGTTTCTCCATGTATACGTGTGAAATGCTTATTGGTTATTCAGTTGAATCTACCTATTGAACATAAAATATGCCTAGAGATCCTGGTATGGTCCTTTTATATTAAGTTCATAACTTGATAAATTTTTGCATGTAAATATATTCATCCATACAGAAAAACAAAAGAAAAGCTGTTTAGTCTTAAAGATGAATTGACTTTATTTAACTAATGTTTACTACCCCAGATTCCTTTTATTAGTCATTGTTTAATCATATTTTAAAGTTACATTTACAATTGCCACATCTTCTTCAACCGAAACAAGATTTTATATTTGATTCAAATACTTTTGAAGCCAAAATCCGAAGTTGTGAAGAAGGTCAAAGTAAAACATTGTTTCATCATTAGCATAACAATGTGTCCTGATGATCACCTCTGCATGCTTGGCCACCGTTTTCTGGTGGGGGATTATTGCACTGTCGAGTCCTTATCCTTTGTTTATTTCTGCATTCAGACCAAGGTGACCAACAACTCCACTTCCCATCGACTGAAAAATCTAAAACAATATGACATGCCATGGCATTAAATGTTATATTTTTCTAATATGATTTTTGGTATCAAATATCAAAATGTATAGAAATTCATCATAGTGTGCAATTTTAGGCTGAAAAGAACAAAATAGTTTTGTAAAAATGTAGTTTTTCTATTTTGCAATCGATAGCATGACGGCAGGTTCCCAGAAAAGACAACCTTATTTTCTTTCATTATGAGAAGTGGCTGATTCCCAATTTTCCTACTGGATTAAATCTTCTGAATTTGGCTGGTAGCTGGCATATTTCCTGGAACGTATGAAGACACTTATGTTCACACTTAAAAGGAAGACTTGTTGGATTTTCTGCCAGCCAGGGATTTAAGAGGACCCTTCCTCCCCACTGAGGATCCTTGGATATTATGTCTTGCCTGACTAGAGCTTCAAGGCTGTAGGTGACTGCTCTAAATTATTGGCAAGGCCACAGAGAAGACCATGGCTGCAGCCAATATCACAATCATTTCAGCAGGTTTATTGGGTGTTGGGGGATTTAAAGCTGACGTTGGAAGAGAAACTTAAGTGTCAGTAATTGACAACTCAAGGAAGGAGATGGAAGGTCTTAAAACACAACACCTTCCCACATCCAGGCAAGGCAGGCATTTTTCTGTCTGGCACTTTTTTGCATGAAGTGGGAAGGCTTTGGGTATAAGTCTTGACAAAAACCCACCTAATTTTCAAGACCTTCCGCCTCCTTATTCCTCATCGTGAGCTCAGAAGATTCTATTTATTGTAAAGTAACTGAAACTGGGATAAGTTAAACAAAGGAAAATAAATTTAATCTATGTCTATAAAATGAATCAAGCTACTGCCACAAGACTATGCTGCATTGGTCTAGTATTGCAAAATGTTATCTATCATTGCTGAAAATACAATTATTATTTCTTTCATTAACGCAATTAATGATGCTTACCCTTCCTGGCTGTAATTTCACAGGCATTTCCATGAGCACCAGCAGGACATATGCATGAACACTGGGTGCCTGCAATGATTAAATCATTTCATTACTGATGTTAGACAATACATTTTCATTTTGTAGTCTGTACTGCAATTAACTGGTATCAAGCTGTATTACACAGATGATTGCAAGGAATAAGGCAACATGATTTGCATCCAATTGTGTTAATTATCATCAAGCATCCTAATTTGCTGTTCTCTTGGAAAATGGAAGGAATTGTTGAAGTAATCCACAAAACATGAATAGAAATGTAGGAGAATCCTATTATCACTTATAGAATCTAGTAAATGTTGACTCAGTCAGTTGTTGTAAAGCAATGGCTCACATTATAATATCTACTTTTAGGGAAATATGGTGAGATTTGCATTTTGATTTTAAGAAAGAGCTTTCACTATAATTAATGATGACTAATTATCAAGGAAAGAGCAGGCATTTCTGAGAATGTGGTATTATTCTTTGAATATTGCTTTTCATCAGAAGTGATGTTACCCCCTCCCAGTGATTTAATCTAAAAAAGTTCACTGTTTGTCACTGTAATAAAGGATTTTGTAATTATTTCTTTACATTGAAAAGAATTAAACAAAAATTATTATTGTTTAAGAATTATGTCTTCTATTGTCCACCAGCCACTGATTGTATTATACCTTTAAGAACAGCAACACCATTGTTTTGACATGGAGCACATCGACAGGAACTGGATTCCATCAGATACTCCTCGAGGGCTCGCCTCATGTTGGCTTTGATCCTACTGGCACTCTGAAATGTATCTGAAGTGATTAGCTCATAAAGAGGTACTGGCTGCAAAATAAAGAAAAAAAAGGGGAAATTATTAATAAAATTGCATTTCCTACCATATACAAAAATATGGTAAAGATGACAGAGCTAGGGGAAGTCACAGAGTGCTGGGAACCTAGCTTGCAACTATTATTTCCATTTAATAGAAATTTTGATCTTTGTGGGTGATTGGGATGTGCCACACAAGTGAGAGTGAGAGAAAAATAGAGGAGGAAATTTCCCACACTGAACTATTTATTCGGGCTGAAATTTACATTTTTTAGGCTGTCTCATTTTTGTCAAGTTCTACAAGGCCTAGTGGGTTTCTTTGCTGCATTTTACTAAATAACTCTCTTTAACTACCTACCCCGTCCTTATGGTATCCCTCTGGTCCAATTCTAGCACCATTCTACCATTTGTTGTACCTAGAAAAACTTGCCATTGCTGCAATATTCTAGAATAGACTAATGTCCTTGGTGCCAGCACCACCTTTAAGAGGTTTCTGTGCATCTGTATGAGTACTGTTAGTGCTGAGCTGCCATGGCATATTCCTTGGGTATGGCAGCAAAAGGACCTGGAATTCTGCTGGTCAAGATGACGCAGAGGCAGATATCTTCTTTTCTCATGACTGGCAGTGAAGGCCAAAACACCAGGTAAATCATGCCTGGTTTGAGGCTGCCACCTGGGTCAGTGTAGTCTCAGCCATCTGAGGAAATGCATGACAATGTAGGAAGACCTTCTTCACTCTCTCAGCATAAGTGCCGTTACTTTCTTTCTGATGCCTCACGCTTGCTTTGTCGCTACTACTGTAACCATTTCTCCACCAAAGCTCTACCAATTTCATGATTGCCTGCAACATCTTCCTTCACTCACTGTCCAATCCCCAACTCCAATAGCACTAACCCTGCATGTCCTCTGCACTGCATATTCATCCCCAAGGCTTCAGCTACACCAAAAGTAACAGCTGTGCAACCTGCTTCCATCTCCCTTAATACGTGCCTTAATATTCTAGGAGGAAATTAGCTCCCAATAGGGCAGTAGGAGTCAAGACTTGTGGTGGCTGTCCAACATTTAGCTCCTCAGCTACTGAGGAGAGAATTGTTTTCACTACTCCGAATGAATGACTAAGATGTCCAAGCCCCTTGACTGGTATTGGAGGCTGTTCTTCATTTACTGTGCCAGGATATCATAACAGATGTTTATCTCCCATGACTTGACTGGGGACTGTTGATAACCATGAGAAACTTCTCGGTTTTATATCTGCACTAAATAGCACAGTAATACAGCAGTGCTGTGAGATTGGTATCTCTGGCTGAGGGGCAAGGCACTGAAAGGCAAGGCAGAGATGTGATGAGCATCCTGGAAGGCTCAGATTGACTGAGCACAAATTTCTCCCTGAATAGACAACTCACCACTACTGAATGATAATCTTGCTTCAATGCATGAAAATTACTTGAAAATGCAACATGTTGTTCCCAATGTTGAGATTGGCTTTGCTTGATTTCTTATGTGATTCCCCCATTTTTATCAACATAGCTCATGCCATTCAGGCCCCTATTACATTCTGCCATTAGTTTCTAATGTGAGTAGGGCTAAAGGGATAGTTTTGGTCAATGCTAGATATGGTTCGATTGGAATTTTAAAGGCACTGGTAAATCACAAATTGTCTGATTCTGATGTTACTTTGTCTGATTTTTGTGTAACAAAAAGAGATGTAATTTTTGTATTATTGAGCTAATAGCTAAAATTTATGGGGAAAGAGCAAAGTAGGGACTAATTGAATTGCTTTTCAAAGGCCTTTTCAACAGTAAATGGGTGTGTTTGACGACAACCCTTTTTTTCCTGCAGTGCACAGGAGGATGAGAGTAGAGAGGACAGGGACAGGATTTCAGGGTCACAGGAATGTGCTGGCATACAGCAAACTAGTTTGAAGTGTGTCTACTTCAACGCCAGAAGTATCCGAAATAAGGTAGGTGAGCTTGCAGCATAGCTACCTGGGACTTCGATGTTGTGGCCATTTTGGAGACATGGATAGAGCAGGATGAAGAATGGATTTTGCAGGTTCCAGAGTTTAGATCTTTCATTAAGAACAGGCAAGGTGGTAAAAGGGGGGGAGGTGTGACCTTGGTAGTCAAGGATAGTATAATGATGGCTGAAAGAACTTTTGACAAGGACCCATCTACTGAGGTAGTGTGGGCTGAGGTTAGAAACAGAAGAGGAACAGTCACACTGCTTGGAGCTTTTTATAGGCCTCCGCAGAGTTCCAGGGAGAGGATTGGCAAAATTATTCTGGGCAGGAGTGAAAGGAACAGGGTGGTCATTATGGGGGACTTTAACTTCCCCAACATTGACTGGAAATGCTATAACTCTAGTACATCGGATGGATCAGCTTTTGTCCAATGTGTACAGGAGGGTTTCCTGACACAGTATGTCGAAGGGCCGACAAGAGGGGAGGCCACATTGGATCTGATACTTGGTAATGAACCAGGCCAGGTGTTTGATTTAGTTGTAGCTGAGCACTTTGGAGAGACTGACCATAATTCAGTTATGTTTAGTTTAACGATGGAAAGGGATAGATACATGCCACACGTCAAGAGTTATCGATGGGGCAAGAGAAATTATAATGCGATTAGGCAAGAATTAGGATGCATAGAATGGGGTAGCAAAATGCAGGGGATGCACACAATGGAAATGGGGGGGCTGGTTTTAGGAACAAATATTGCGTGTCCTTGATAGGTATGTCCCTGTCAGGCAGGAAGGAAGTCATAAGGTAAGGAAACTGTGGTTTACTACAGAAATTGCATCTCTTGTTAAGCAGAAGAAGATGGCTTATGTGTTGATCAGGCAAGATGATACAGATGAGGCGATGGAGAGTTACAGATCAGCTAGGAAGGATTTAAAGAGAGAATTAAGACGAGCAAAGAGAGGACATGAGCAGTCTTTAGCAAATAGACTAAAGGAGAATCCTAAAGCTTTCTATAGGAATGTGAGGAATAAAAGGATGACTAGGGCAGGAATAGGCCCAGTCAAAGACAAAAGTGGGAAGTTGAGTGTGGACCCTGTGGAGATCGGTGGGGTGCTAAATGAGCATTTCTCATTATTTTTCACTCAGGAAAAGGAGAATATTGTAGAGGAGAAGAATGAAGTATGGGATATTAGACTAGAAAGGATCAAAGTTAATTGCGAACAGGTGCTATCAATTCAAGAAGGAGTGAAAGTAGACAAGTCCTCTGGGCCGGATGGGATTTATTTGAGGTTTCTCTGGGTAGCTAGGAAGGAGATAGCAGAGCCTTTGGCTTTGATATTTGAGTCGTCATTATCTACAGGTTTAGTACCAGAGGACTGGAGGATTGCAAATGTTGTGCCTTTGTTCAAGAAGGACAATAGAGCTAACCAGGTAATTATAGACCAACTTTCTGTTGTAGGAAAGTTTTGGAAAGGATTTTAAGAAATGAGATTTATAATCATCTAGCAAGCAACAACTTGATTGGAGATAGTCAGCAAGGTTTCGTCAAGGGCAGGTCATGTCTCACAACCCTCATTGAGGTTTTTGAGAAGGTGACCAAGTATGTAGATGAGGATAGGGCAGTTGACGTGGTATACATGGACTTCAGTGAAGCCTTTCACATGGTAGGCTGTTGGAGAAAATGCAGAGGCATGGAATTGAGGGTGAGTTAGCAGTTTGAATTAGAAACTGGCTTTCTGAAAGAAGGCAGTGAGTGGTGGTTGATGGAGAATATTCAGCCTGAAGTCTGGTTACTAGTGGTGTGCCACAAGGATCTGTTTTGGGACCACTATTGTTTGTCATTTTTATAAATGACTTAGACGCAGGCATAGGTGGATGGATTAGTAAATTTGCAGATGACACTAAAGTAGGTGGAGTAGTGGGCAGTTTGGAAGAATGTTACAGGATGCAGGGGGACTTGGATAAACTGCAGAATTGGGCTGAGAGGTGGCAAATGGAGTTCAATGCAGCAAAATGTGAGGTGATGCGCTTTGGGAAGAATAACAGGAAGGCAGAATACTGGGTCAATGGAAAGATTCTTGGTAGTGTGGGTGTGCAGAGGGATCTTGGAGTCCACGTACATAGATCCCTAAAAGTTGCCTCCCAGGTTGATAGTGATGTTAAGAAGGCATATGGTGAGCTAGGTTTCATTAGGATTGAGTTCTGGAGCTGGAATATCATGCTGTAACTATACAAAACGCTATTGGAATATTGTGTACAGTTCTGGTCCCCATATTTCTGGAAGGAAGCATTAGAAAAGGTGCAGAGGAGATTGACCAGGATGTTGCCTGGTCTGGAGGGAAGGTCTTATGAGGAAAGTCTGAGAGACTTGGGTCTGTTCTCATTGGAAAGAAGAAGGCTAAGAGGGGATTTGATAGAGACATCGAAGATAATCAGAGGATTAGATAGGGTAGACAGTGCAAGTCTTTTTTCTAGAATGATGACGTCAGCTTATACCAGGGGGCATAACTACAAATTGAGGAGTGATAGATTTAAGACAGATGTCAGAGGCAGGTTCTTTACTCAGAGAGTGGTAAAGGTGTGGAATGCCCTACCTGCCAGTGTTGTCAACTCAGCCACATTATAGAGATTTAAACAATCCTTGAATAAGCACATGGATGATGATTGGATAGTGTATGGGGGAAGAGTTGAGATTAGTTCACAGGTCAGCACAACATCGAGGGCTGAAGGGCCTGTTCTATGCTGTATTGTGCTATGTTCTAACTTCTGAAGGTGACCTAAGGTTCAGAAGTAATAGCATTTTTCCTAAGGCTATGTTGTGCAAGAGAAGTGCTTGATGGCAGCACAATTCTAGAAGCAGGAAAAGAAATCTAACATCAAAACGGGATCTTGATCAGATGGGCCAATTGGCTGAGAATTACAGATTGAGATTAATTTAAATAAATGTGAGGTGCTACATTGTGGAAAGGCAAATTAGGGCAGGACTTCTACACTTAATTGTAAGGTTCTGGGAAGTTTTGTTGAACAAAGAGACCTTAAAGTGCAGATTCACAGTTCCATGAAAGTGGGGTTGCAGGTAGAGAGGTTAGTGAAGGATAGGCATTTGGTACACGTTCCTTTATTGGTCAGAGCATTGAGTATAGGAGTTGGGAGGTCATGTTGCAGCTGTACAGAACATTGGTTAGATTATTTCTGGAATATTGTGTGCAATTCTGGTCTCCCTCCTATAGGAAGGATGTTGTGAAGCTTGAAAGCATTCATAAAAGATTTACAAGGATGTTGCCAGGCTTGGAGGATTTGAGCTACAGGGAGAAGCTGAACAGGCTGAGACTGTTTTGCCTGGAGCATCGAAGGCTGAGGGGTGACCTCATAGAGGTTAATAAAATCATGAGGGGCGTGGATAGGATAAATATACAAGGTATTTTCCCTGGGGTGGGGGAGTCCAGAACTAGAGGGCATAGGTTTAAGATGAGAAGGGAAAGATTTAAAAGGGACCTAAGGGGCAAATATTTCACACAGAGGGTGGTATGTGTATGGAATGAGGTGTGAGATGAAATTGTGGAGGCTGGTACAATTATAACATTTAAAAGGCACAAAGATGGGTATATGAATAGGAAGGGTTTAGAAGGATATGGGTGAAGCACTGATAAATGGAACTAGATTACTTTAGGATATCTGGTCGGCATGGACGAGTTGGACCAAAGGGTCTGTTTCCGTGCCATACTTCTCTGTGACTGTACGACTCTAATTGATTGAATGACATAGTATCCCAAATCTCACACTCATGGGTGGAGAAAAGCTGTGCGATCTGAGATTGAATACAGTTGGCTCTTGGCATCTTCCCATGGAATGTTGCCTCAAGAGGGTCAAGTAATTGTACCCACAGAATCTGAAATATGTGCTAAAATGATAGAACCTATGAAAGTTTCCTGTGTACGGATGCACAATCATACTTAGTGGATATCTCAACTACATTGCCAGAAGTTGCACAACTTGTAACACATCATACCAGTGGCACATGTTAAACCTTGAGATAAACTTACAGTATTTCATGAAATATGAAGTGCCAAGAATGTCCACAGTCTGTGACAAAAGATTAAGAAGCACTGAGAGAAAAATGTCTCATTTCCAACTAAGTTTTGAATGATGAGACAAAATTCTCACTTGTGTGTGGCAAGAGATTTACTTTCATGGATTATCATTCATCGACAGCTTCATTGTTACATAATCTCATGTCATTAATACGCAGTCTGATTGCAAGTGTTTCAGTCAAGTTATAGTGATTTTGGTCTGGACAGGCCTGCAGTCATGAACGAGAGTCAAGACATATTGTTCTCATTGGAAGCACAAGTCTGTAGACAGTTACAAGTTATCAGCCAATTCTGAGGGATATTGGGACTGAGGGGCTCTGGTAACCTTACGGGCAACAACCAAATATTGCGGGCTTGGGTCTGAATAAAGTAAAGTTTGGGCAGAAACATGAGCTTTCTCCTGTGGTTTTTCAATAAAGCTTTTTCTGATGATGGCTTTCTGTACTTTGGGTGCAAGCTACATTAAATTTTGGATGGATTTAAATCAGGCAAATCAATCAATACATTGTATCAGTTAGACCAAACTTAGAAGCTTTTTATTAGGGCATTAAGAGGTATATATTAATAAACAAATTTATGGTTGAGCCAATACTCATGTCAGTGTGATTTTTGTGCTTTGTCAAATCCTAAAGTCTAAGAACTATTGTAAGGTGGAACAGGAATGGCTGACATAATCTGGTGAACCATTACAGGACTTTGACGTTAAGAATAAAATGCTGAACTGTGTCAATGGGCAAGAAACCCTCAAAGAAGGATCAAATATCCTCATATGTGTATGGCAAGGTCAAACGTTTCTGAGTGGTGTTGCTGGAAATGATGCAGTCTTGACCGTCTGCAGTAGAGGATTGCAGAGTGGACAAGCTGTAGCCAAAATAAGAAATCAAAGGAAAAGGCAATTTGGTTACTGTGAGTGCATGGGCGAATTCAAATTCTGAAGGAAAAACATAAAAGGTGCAGGAGAACAACAGGAATTGGAGGACAGGGCAGCAGCTGGTGGGATGTTCTGAGTATTGAAAGACAGGTGAGGGAAATGCAGGTAAAAGCTATTATTAATGTAATAGAGTCCCTACAGCATGACGGCATTGAAAATAAAAGGGAGAGCAAAACTGAATGCAAGCTAAATGCCACAAAACTTGGAGAGGACAGCAAGGGCCAATGGACAACTGAAGAACATTAAGGTGGTTTCTAAGGTAACACAAGCGCATGAAGAGACTGACTACAGACCCTAGGATGAAGTCTGAAAGCTAACTCTAGCATTAACTAGTGATAGATATGGCTTGTCTCATGACAGCCAGAGAATTTGAAACAGACTAAGATGAGGAGGAAAAGGGTTCTGATGATGATGGCATATGGGCATCACTGGCTTGACCAGTATTCATTGCCCAATCCAAATTGCACACAGGACAGTTAAGAGTCAATAACATTGCTGTGGGTCTTGAGTCACATGCAGGCCAGACTAGGTAAGGATGATGTATTTCCTTTCCTAAAGGACATTAATGAACTAGATGGGTTTTACAACAATTGTCAATGGTTACATGGTAGACTAGATATTCATTCCAGATTTTAAATGAGTTCACATGTCAGCTGCTAGGGAGGGATTCAATGCCAAGTCCTCAGGACATTAGCTTGAGGTCTAGGTTACTAGTCAAATGACATCACCCCTAATGCCACAACCCCGGCCCCCTCCTATAAATCTAGTGGTGGATTTGTAAATACTGTAAGTGTCAACCATCTCCTAGGGAACCAGCAGCATCAAGTTTGATGTGTCACTTGTGACAGCAACTGTTGAACTCACCCCCATCATGCAGTGATTGAACAATGTTTCACTATCCTCACATGAACTCACAGTTACAAGAAATGCCAGCCAGTGTACCAAAGTTGAAGCATTGACGGCATGCCTCTGTTTATATTGATACAGGTGGAATTAACAACTGCACTGTGAATAAGATATAGAGACTGATCTTGTTGTCCCTAGACATGAAATTGTATCAGAGGTCATCAGCAGCCACAAAGACAGGAGGGCGTACTGCAAGTATTTCGATGGATGAAATTCTAATGTCTTTAGTGCACGATCATGAAAGCCTAGTCATGCAAGTTGAGCAAAACAGGAAGCTAGTGGGTGAGCAAACAGACGCTATTGCAAGTAGGTTATGTTTCAGCATATCAGAAAGCTCCTGGGAGAAATTTGGCTTGAGTGCAGCTGGGTCCTAAGGAATCATTGGCTGAGGAACCTCTAGTTAACAGTTTGCCACAGATCAGAGGATAGATGGAAACTTTGACCCCAAGGATGTGACAAATACAGAAGCAGGTGCTCCAATATAATTGTTTCTAGCTTAAAAGTCTGAGTGGAGGGAAGAGAATAAACAGTAGGGGAAGGTGCCTGATTTGACATATAATAGTTAGAGGAAGTTAGATTGGAAGATTCACATTGTGGGATCTAAATTCTAAAATGTGAACAATAAACAACAATCTTTCGGCTATATTTTCCATTTGTGTGGTTGGAGTATTCCAGCAGAGTATTTGCTGGATTTTGTGTCTCTGTGCTGTATTGTTCAGAATCTAACACTTGAGTGAATGTTGGAAGGGTCAGAAACAAGTTGTGTTGAGCTCTTGTGCCCAGATAGAGAGAGAGAGACTCTCTGTGTGTCTGTGTGTGTGTGAGAGAGAGAGTGAGAGCTAGATAGAGAGACTATCTTTGTCATTTTGATGTCTGTGGGTTTTGCAAGCCAATGTCTGTATCTCTTAAAAAGTTATTTCACCTCTAATGCTTTGTTTTTTACATAGTTTTAAAACAATTGGTTATTTAATGTGTTTCAGTAGCTGTTTTATTTTCCAATTAGATGCTGTAATTGAGAACGAAAGTGGGATAATACTGCTAAACCTCTCACCATAGAAATATAATTGTTCTTGCATCATTGTTGTGTTAAAAAGGTGGCAGCTCACCACCACCTTCTCAAGGGCAGCTAGCATTGCCAATAAATGCTGGCCAGCCAGTGATGCCCACATCCAATAGATATTTAAAAACACAAAATGGATTATTTAGTAAATGTTGTTCAATCTCAGAATCATATCTAAGGTTGGACATGTTGTCAGTTTTAAAAGCAGTGGCTGGTTGGGTGCAGTCAGTTCCTTGCATGAAGTGAATAGCTGAGGATTCTTTCACATTTGCAAAGATTGTAAACAACTTGCATATTGATAGCAGTATCATGTCCCTGTGTTCATTTGACATTGCAAGCCTCTTCACCACTCAGAAAAGGTAGGTATCTGCACTGTAGGTTTATACCATGGCAATCCAGATCAACCAGTACTATTGAGTCAGTATTCACTCAGCAACTCACTCAGTTGAATCAGTTTCAATGACACCATGTGGGCCCAAATAAATAATATTGCCATGGTATTCTAATGAGGCTGAGCTCTCGTAAATAGTTTTGTTGGGTTATATGAGAAAGTGTCATTCAATGGAGTGACACATAAACTCCTCCCTTCACATCTTCTGATAAATACATGTTACAGTTGCTATATTTATATCCACAGTTACATATAAGAATTTCCTTGTATGTCTGAAAGGGCTCCATCCTGCGCTCAAATTCATTTTTAACTCCAGTCCAACACTGGCACCTCCACATCTTTGAAATGGAACAGTCAAATGAGCTTCCCTGCCTTGATGACTTAGTTGAAAAACTGGCCATAGGGTTCTGTACTACAAACCTATTTTCATTGATTAATAAATGTAGTGGGATTCCTATTGTACAATGTCCTGTATGATTCACATTATAGGCAACTTCTCAAATAGCATCCATGCCATTCATTCATTGTGCACATTTGATGCTGAAATGAGGCACATCAACACCTGTGGGATAATGGCTATCCTCAGATCATTTCTGTGTCTATTGTGCAAAGGTAGAAACAGGCCTAAGACTTCCTTGGATTGGAAGGATTAAGCATCCCAAACTTTGGACAACAGGTGAAGGTAGCTTTCATGGTGCAACTACACAATATTGAAACCAGTGGTGTTCACCACTAACAAGATGTTTCTGTCAGACTAAAGATACATTCTGCTTAGAACGTAAATGAGTAATGTGATATATGAGTTTCGGTGCCAATGAGATGCAAAGTAGATGGGCCATATGTCCCAAAGATTGGCATATCATACCAAACAGCTTATCCCTTTAGCTGCTCACAACAAGCAAGGCAATGACCACACTTAATCAGTCAATGAATGCAAACGTCACAACACAATGTTCAACATTAGTTGTGATTCCATGCTTAAATGACATTTGCTAAATAATTCTGAGTATGCAAATTTCACAGACAACAAATATAGAATTTGTAGTTGTGTTTGCAGTTTTGTACACTTGTGCATGCATGGGAAGAAACTAAAAAAGAGACTTGAACTTAGCAGAATGAAAGAACTTGCGTACGCACAGGCATCTGTTTTAATTCAATAAAATAGATGACAGACATTTTTGATTCATTTTTCAGCACAATGCCTTGACTAATCAGAATCAATTAAAATTTAAACATAACTTGGCAGTTGACTGTCAGTCATCACTAACTGTTGCATTCTTGATGGCAATGCTTCTACCTCCTCTCTTACAGCATAAACATTGTTTTGCCTTCCTCTATCTTGATATTTTTTGCAATTGTCATGATGAGTGCAGATGAAAAGCCTTGACAAAATGTATATTTCTTCAGCTGTACTCAAGTCCTATAGTGTCAACCAACTATTTGTAAAAGTTCTTTCAGTAATTCTAATAATGAAAATATTACCTTAAATTTAATTATTTCTGGATTATACTCAACAGCATCTCCCCATTCCTGCATCAGCTCTACAGTTGGAAGCTGTTTGTGAGCAAGAGCAGTCACATGCTCACTTGCTCCACCTCTCACGAATATTATGAAATCTTCGGTGTATTTTGATCTGGAAATACCCTCTGGAGCAATGGATATACAATTAGAATTAATAATGAAGAAAAAAATTAATTGAAGCTGCCTATTCTGCCCTTTAATCCACCAGTTTTCACACCACTTCTCTAAAAATAAGCATTCACATTTGTGGAACATTTCTTTGTCTCGCACTCAAGTAGTCATTTTGCTTGAGTGTGAATACCCAGAATGTGGCTAAAGGGTTGGTGTGAGAATGAAGGGGTCTTTTTCATAGGACACTAATATTAGTCTAGGATAGGAAGAAACTATGCTGATGGAAGGTGCTTCACCTGAACTGGGATGGGACCATTGTCTTAACTGAATGGTTAAACAGGAAAGTGGAAAAGACACTAAATTAACAGGAATCTGTAAGAAATGTAGCAAATGACAAAAAAGAACTACTGATGCTGAAAATCTGAAACAAAAACAGAAATTACTGGAGAATCTCAGCTAGTCTGGCAGCATCTATGGAGAGAAACTAAAATTAATATTTTGAATCCAATGATCATCTTCGGAAGTGTTCTTTAGGATCAAATCTGACTCCAAACTGCATTGGTCATGAAGCAGTGTACATGTTGTAGTTCAGATAGATTGATAAACAGCCTGCTAATTCTTTTAACACTTTCCCACTTTTCTCAACTGAGAAACAAAGCTTATGAGGAAAACAGAAGAAGGGCTCATGCCCGATTCTCCTGCTCCTTGGATGCTGCCTGACCTGCTGCGCTTTTCCAGCAACACATTTTCAGTTATGAGGAAAACAAACAAGCATACATCTATTAAATCTTTTGTGTTACTTAATAGCTTCCCTGGTTGTGATCAGCTACATCAGAAATTGAACTTGGGACTTTCCTGATCTGCATGATCCAGTACCAGTTTGTAGTGTGAATTTTCACAGTGAGCTACTAAAATTTCCCACTCGTTTGATAGTTATTAATGAGTTAAAATAAAATATATAGTGGACAAATGCCACATTAACTTTGTGAAAACCTATTATGTTAGAAGTACCTCCTTTAATGTTCAGAAGCCCACTGCAAGCTCCAGCATTGACGTCAACAGCAACATAGACTCCTTTAATGTTTGCCCCTACATTAAATCCTGCCTTTGCACAGTCTTTAGCATCATCCAATGTGTAACCTAAAGATTAAAAGAAGATAAATGCTGTCAGTCAATATTTGAATAATTTGTAATTAAGTTCATGGCCTGAATATTGTAGTAAGTAATGACGCAACAGTACTCAGTATTGACCTCAAAGATAGCTGATCTCTGTGACATGGATTTTGCCTTTTCCAACATTAGATTATGCTGCTGCAAGCTGAATTTCTAGCAGCAACACTGATGCCATCAGGAGACTAAAATCCAATCACAATGAGGACAGGTAGCAAACCAGGAAGAAGCGAGCACATTTATCACACATGTTTTATAATGTTACAGAAAATGAAAACATTAAACATAAAAGAAAATTTTGCCATTTAAAAGTTTTATAATTTTTATTACAGAATGCCATCTCACAATGTAAAATTAATTTTTCAGTGTCAGAGAAGTTGGTTGTTACTTAATATGCTGTTAAGTAGCTACAAGCCATGACTTTCTGAAGTGTTTATGTAGCTCGACTAACAGCACAACAAATGAAAATTTGCATCAATGCAAATGATTTCAAAAGATTTCTAACTGTGAGCATTTCAAAAACAGCACTTCATAGAGGAACATGAAATCACTGACATTAGCGTCTGGGTTTATGTGTTTAATTTTGCATATGAAAATGTTGTTGTTAGGATCCTAACAGTAATAAGAATTATTACAGACAATTCACTGTCATTATGACTACAAACTTCTTCCCTATGATTTACAAGACTTTTGGAACATTATAAGGGCAATATAGTAAATATGTTACAATTATAAATATAATCATTCTGTCTCCATTCATGTCCATCAATCATTAAGTCATTAGATGAATTCTCTCTATTTGATCCTCAGAGATTCTGATGGAAGTCCACCTTTAATCAAAATGACATTCCTTTCAAATCACTATAGATAATGTATCAACTCTTCCAGTGAAGCTTCTAGTTCCATTAACATTTTTACACATCAGAAAAATAAATGTATAAATAATGAATGGCTTTCATATGTGCATAGTAATTTGTGGATATGTGCATTCCTTCAAAGTTGAATCTTTATTCAATCTTTGGCCATTTTTCTCTTGGTTGTCTTTGAGCATAACTGCTCTAAACTTAGGTCATTGAGTTTCCTGAGCACATTCCATTACTCAACTAGATGACAGTTAACCTCACCTATACATTCTGCACTTTGGCAGAAAGAATAGAGGAGCTGAACATTATTTAAATGGAAAAAGACTGCAGAAAGTTACACATAGAGGGATTTGGGAGTCTTCATCATCACAATCACAAAAAGCTCGCATCAAAGTTCATTGGGTAATAGTGAAGGCAAATGGAATATTGGCCTTTATTTCAAAGGGAATGGAATATAAAAGTAAGGAAGTTCTGCTAAAACTACACAAGGCATTAGTCTGATCATAGCTAGAATACTGTGAACAGTTTTGAGACCCTTACTTAAGGAAAGAATTACTGGCATTGGAGGCAGTCCACAGAAGGCTCACCAGGTTGAAACCAGACATAGAGGGACTGTTTTATGAGTACATTTGGCCTATATTCATTGA
Source organism: Chiloscyllium punctatum (assembly GCF_047496795.1). Taxonomy (NCBI): domain Eukaryota; kingdom Metazoa; phylum Chordata; class Chondrichthyes; order Orectolobiformes; family Hemiscylliidae; genus Chiloscyllium; species Chiloscyllium punctatum. The sequence goes on from NC_092745.1 coordinate 81,538,668, forward strand.
AATATAGGAAAATGAGAGTCAACCCTATTGAGTTACACAAGATTCTTAGAGGACTGGACAAGGTACATGAGGACAGTTTGTCTCTCTAAGTGGGAAGATTGAGGATCAAGGGGCATTATCTCAGAATAAGAGATTATACATTTAATATAGTGATTAGGAAATATTTCTTCCCTCTGAGGTTTGTGAATCTGTGGGATTCTTTACCAAAGAAGGCTGGTGAGGCTGGGTCATTAACTATATTCAAAGCTGACACTGGCAGATTCTTAATCAGTGAGAGAATTAAGGGTTATGGCAGTAAAGCAGAAAAGTGAAACTGAACAATAGACAGTGTCTGTAATGACTTCAGCAAACTTTGATAAAATTCTGCATGGTTGACTGGTTAGTTAAGTTAGATCACATGGATCTGGGGGAGCTAGCCAATTGGATACAAAATTGGCATGAAGGTAGGAGTCAGAGGGTGGTGGAAGAGGGTTGTTTTTCAGATTTGAGGACTGTGAACAGTGGTGTGTCCCAAAAATCGGTGCTGGGACTATTGCTTTTCATCATTTATATAAATGACTTGGATGTGAATAAAGGAGGCATGGTCAGTAAGTTTGCAGATGACAATAAAATTGGAGGTGTAGTGTTCAGCAAAGAAGATTACCTCAAAGTTCAAGGGAACTTTGATCAGATAGGCCAATGGGCCAAGAAGTGACAGATGGATTTTAATTAAGCTAAAGGTGAGGTGTTTCATTTTGGTAAGGCAAACCAGGGCAGACTTATACACTTAATGGTAGAGCTCTGGGGAATATTGCTGAACAAAGAGAATGAGAGGTGCAGGTGCATAGTTCCTTGAAAGTGAGTCGCGGGTAGACAGTATAATGAAGAAGGTATTTGGTATGTTTGCCTTCATTGGTCAGAACATTGACTATAGGAGTTGGGGTGTCATGTTGTGGCTGTACAGGACATTGGTGAGATCACATTTAGAAAACAACGTACAATTCTGGTTGCCTCCAATAGGAAAGAGTTGAAAAGTATGGCACTAGAAGAGCACAGCAGGTCAGGCTGCATCCGAGGAAAGGGAGAATTGATGTTTCAGGCATAAGCCCTTTCTATAGTTGTTAAACTATAGAAGTTGTTAAACTTCAGAGGGTGCAGAAAATTTTTTTAAGGATGCTGGCAGGACTGGATGGTTTGAGTTAAAGGGAGACACTGAATAGTTTGGGGCTTTTTAACCTGCAGTATCGGAGGCTGAGTGGTGACCTTATAGAGGTTTATAAAATCATGAGGGGCATGGATAGAGTGAATAGCCAAGGTCTTTTCCCCAGGATAGGGCAATCCAAAACTAGAGGGCATAGGTTTAAGGTGAGAAGGGAAAGAATTTAAAAGGTTCCTGAGAGGTAACTTCTTTACGCAGAAGGTGGTGCATGTATGGAATGAGCTGCCTGAGGAAGTGGTGGAGATGGTTACAATTACCACACTTAAAGGCATCTAAATGGGTACATGAATAATAAGGGTTTAGAGGGACATGGCCAAATACTGGCAAATGGGATTAGGTCAAATTGGGATGTCTGGTCAGCATGGAGGAGTTGGTCTGAAGGGTCTGTTTCTATATGACTCTATGACTCCATCAAACATGATGATCTCATTGAACAACAGAACAGACTCAATGGGCTAAATGGTGAACTTCTGCTCTTATATCTTATGGTCTTATACTCATCTTTTTTGCATGTTTCTGTTACCATTTATTCATAATAATCTAGCAATCTTGATTTTTAAAATTTAAGTTGACTGATAATGCAGATTGTGAGCACAGAAAGTTCTAGATTTCCACTGTGGAAGAAAATTGTCCAGGTTTCTACTTTAAATGTCCTAGCTGCAATTTTAAGATCATATTCACTCCTTATGGAATCTCCAACTCATTTCGTGATATTTACCAGATTTCAACATTGGTGATTTCCTGCATTTGTTGGCTTTAGATTTTCAATCTCATATTTCAGTTGAAAAACAATCAACAAAGGGCCTATTGAAATTGAACACTGCACCTCTCCCTCCATCCATCATCCCCAGTAAATACAGACTCTGAAGCTAGGTTCTTCTTTACTGTCACTCATTGGACTTAGGCTGAGTAATTTCATCCATGTTTTTTCATTTCAATCAAGCAATCACAAAAATATAATAAGTTCCAGTGTACATTGCAAATGAACATTTCTGTGTGAAATGTACAATCCAAATGTTATTCTTATCTATGATCTTTTCAATCCAACCACAGGAAAATAGTTTGGAGGGAAACAGACAATCTTATTAATTCCAAAGCTGTTGTGTAATTACTTTTGGATCTTGAAGTCACACCTGTTTAGTTTGAATAAGAGTCCCATGCATTCATTGCAGGACTCCATAGATACATATATAAAAGATCAGAATTCTTCTTTAACTAAACTATATCATTCAGCTCTCTTAAGCTGCAAAGGAATACATTTTATCATCTTCCAGCAGCAATCCTCCAACAGTGAAGAAGCAAGCTTCTCTGGTACATTAGTGAAAATATGATTTTATCTTCATTTTAATATAGTTGGGCACAATTCGATGAGCTCAAAAAGAAAATCTAAACATGGAAATATCTACTGACATGGCAAAAATAAAAGAAAATTACTGCTGTCCTGACAGACTATCCATTGAAATTTATTTTCTTATGGATTCTGGAACACATAATTTTAAATGTGTTGATGTCAAAAGTTTATAGAAAATAAAGGAATGTATTAATAATGAATAATGGAATCCAAGATGCTGATTTCATGTTTTACTCAGGGCATTAAGTCTAAATCATTCCTGATATTTCCCGACATTCGGACTCATGTTTTAATTTTGGAAAACACTAATTTGATAATTGAAATTGAGTGATTAACCTGTGCATTTCCAAATGATAATCCTCTCCATTAGAAGAATTTTCAATGATTTGTCCTCTATCAAAGATATTCTTGATGATTACTTGGAGATGCCAGTGTTGGACTGGGGTGTACAAAGTTAAAAATCACACAACACCAGGTTATAGTCCAAAAGGTTTATTTGGAAACACTAGCTTTCGGAGCGCTGCTCCTTCATCAGGTGGTTGTGGAGTACAAGATCATAAGACACAGAATTTATAGCAAAACCTATATTCACACACACATCTACAATTGTGGGGTGAATTTGTGCTTGCAGAATTACATTGTATTTTACTCAAAAACTGCATGAATCCATGTAAGATTCTGTAAATCTTTTTTTTACAGAATCAGTCTGAACATTGTGGCACAGCCAGTTTCACACAGAGCACCTCACACCTTTAATGCATTATCTGGGCCGACATGACACCAATTGTTAAAGTTCACTTGAGAATGTAACTTTAAACAAATTCTGCGAATTACATATGGAAGAACTGAAACCAATATGTTCATTCTAGAAGATGAGAGACTTAACAAACAATCCAGGCCTTTTTTAATAAATAATTTCAGTTACATCACACTGTAAACTTTTGCTATAAATATGATCTTATACTCCACAACCACCTGATGAAGGAGCTGCACTCCGAAAGCTAGTGCTTCCAAATAAACCTGTTGGACTATAACCTGGTGTTGTGCGATTTTTAACTTTGATCATTACTGGTTGCCAAAATCTTACCAAAGAATAACAAGGAAGATCATGAGAAAATCCAATGCAGGTCTTTGCAATTTCCTTCAGCATAGCAATAGAGGAGCTTAAGGAACTGAGGTTATTACAGTTACTTTCTTCACCAACTCAGTTCTCATGGGGATGATGCATCATGTCAGGATAACCAAGTACGAGGAATCAAAGAGGATGCTTTCAAGAAATGGGACTTTTACTAAAGAACTGGAGTGTCAGAAACAAAATGACAGCACACATTCCTGAAATATGATTTTAGGCTCACACTTTTTCCTTGGTCTTCCCTAGGAATTACTGAATAACAGGAAATAGCCCCTTACAGCAGAACACTACCCTTATCAATAAGACAAATGTCTAGTTGTTTTCTAATGAACCTGTTCAGGTATGTTTTGGTACAATTCTGGAGCATATGAGATTAACCTGGGCTTTCTGGCTCAAAGGTTGGGACACTACTACTGCACCACAATAGCACTAAGATAAGTGCCTTTACACTTAACAATGCCTTAGTCCTCAAAATGAAAAACTGCAGTTCAATACTTCAGTGCATTAAAAAAAACATACCATCTTTCTGCATTTGCTCTTTGTTAACTGCCCAAATATATTCATATGTTCCGCCAAGTGTACCCTCACTCATGTAATGGGTTCCATAGTCCTTAAAGACGTCCCTGTATTCTCCATAACTGTACACTGTTGGCAGCTGCTTAATTCTTTGGAAAAAGTCATAATGGAGCATGAGTCCCCTAGGTTTGATCTTAAACCGAGCCACTTGGAGTGAGAATTGTGAATGAAACATTTTCTTTCTCTGAAAAGGAATCAGAATAAACAATGATTGGAGAAGATGAGTAGTGAATTTTTCAAATTGTGTCCACACCTGAGCACACTTGTGTATATGCAATAAATGTTTTATTACCAATGGGACCAGGAGAAAGCTGGTTAATTAAATATTCTGGATAATGAAGAGATCCACATAATCAATGTAAAAACAGACACTAAGTAATTGAAACATATTGCAGGGGATATACACATCATTGTTACTTAAAGTTTACATCACTTCAATAATATTGCAACTTTGCCTTAAGTAAAACTTACCAGCAGAGAGCTTTCTCACTCACACCCTCAACTGACTACTTGGACATCGCAGTTGATCGCAGTACTTGAGGAGAAATTGACTTGAAACTGAATCAACCGTTGATATTTTGTGTGGGCCATTTGATTGAACAGCAAGTATATTTACATTGTGATATATAAACTTAAAAACTATAACAATTGGACAGTATAATACAGTAAATTTGGCAGTATTTGATGTATATAATTTTTGCTGGTTTATCAAGAGTGCCGGTTCATAAGGTGCTAGTTAAAACAAAGATTGTTGTGTTTATACAAAATCCAGTCCCAGACACTTTTATTCCCTGCCGCATCAGTTGATACATGAACAATGCTGCCTGACAGTTAATATCATGGTAACGTTATGATACTTTGTCTTTCAGAGGTGTACATTGTCTCAGTTTTTTTTGTGAAAGATGTTTGAGAGAGAGGTGCCAAACAGTGTACTAAGAGCTATTAGAATGAACAGTTTATGAGGTCTTGGATGTTTTTTAAAAGTAGGAACAATAGAAGCAGCCAGAATGGATCAAGCTCCCACTGAAACAGGATTTTTAATTTTAGTTTTCAGTAGCAGTTGCTGGATCTTGAAGTATATCTCACCCTGCCACTCTCTCTCTCAGAGTTTTCTCTTGTTGTTTTTCCCCCTGGGAGGGAGAAATGCCTGTAAGACAATCTATTTTTCTGAAATTGCCTTTTGCCAAGGGTGTGTTTATGGCATGTTACTAGATTGGAACAGTTACTGCATAGTAGTAAACTAATTTATTATTCTGTTAAGTTTTCCAATAGAGTTAACTTGTTCTAATTTCTTCTTTAATTTGTTTTACTTTATCAATTGAGTATGAATAAGAGTGTTTTGTTTCAAATCTGATAGATTGGCCACTTGAATTGCATCCAGAATATAATGCCTGGCACTTGCTTTTAAAATCAGAAAAATCTCGAGGCTAGCGAAGAGAGTTACCTCAGATTACAACAGGATCTTGATCAGATGGGCCAATGGGCTGAGAAGTGGCAGATGGAGTTTAATTCAGATATAAATGTGAGGTGCTGCATTTTGGGAAAGCAAATCTTAGTAGGACTTATGCACTTGATGGTAAGGTCCGAGGGAATGTTGCTGAACAAAGAGACCTTGGAGTGCAGGTTCATAGCTCCTTGAAAGTGGAGTCACAGGTAGATAGGATAGTGAAGAAGGCATTTGGTATGCTTTCCTTTCTTGGTCAGAGTATTGAGTACAGAAGTTGGGAGGTCATGTTGCAGCTGTACAGGACATTGGTGAGGCCACTGTTGGAATATTGCATGCAGAATGATGTTGTGAAACTTGAAAGGGTTCAGAAAAGATTTACAAGGATGTTGCCAGGGCTGGAGGATCTGAGCTACAGGGGTAGGCTGTACAGGCTGAACAGGCTGGGGCTGTTTTGCCTGGAGCGTCGAGTCTGAGGGGTGACCTTATAAAGGTTTACAAAATTATGAGGGGCATGGATAGGGTAAGTAGACAAAGTCTTTTCCCTGGGGTCGGGGAGTCCAGAACTAGAGGGAATAGGTTTAGGGTGAGAGGGGAAAGATATAAAAGAGACCTAAGGGAATGAGCTGCCAGAGGGTGTGGTGGTGGCTGGTACAATTGCAACATTTAAGAGGCATTTGGATGGGTATATGAACAGGAAGGATTTGGAGGGATATGGGCTGAGGGACAGGATGTACATGTATTTGGAAAGGCAGAGACTGATTAGGGATAGTCAACCTGGCTTTGTGCATGGAAAATCATGTCTCACAAACTTGATTGAGTTTTTTGAAGAAGTAACAATGAGGTTTGATGAGGGCAGAGTGGTAGATGTGATCTATATGGACTTCAATAAGGCAGGTGGAACTAGATTGGGTTGGGATATCTGGTCGGCATGGATGGGTTGGACCGAAGGGTCTGTTTCCATGCTGTACATCTCTATGACTCTATGAATCTGTGACCTCACAATTATCTCGATTAAACTCCATCTGCCACTTCTCAGCCCATTGGCCCATCTGATCAAGATCCTGTTGTAATCTAAGGTGGCCTTCTTCGCTATCCACTACAGCTGCAGTTTTGGTGTCATCTGCAAACTTACTAACTATACCTCTTATGCCCACATCCAAATCATGTTTATAAATGATGAAAAGTTCAGAAACCAGCACCGATCCTTGTGGCACTCTACTCGTCACAGGCCTCCAGTCTGAAAAACAACCCTCCACCACCACCCTCTGTCTTCTATCTTTGATCCAGTTCTATATCCAAATGGTGACTTCTCCTTGTATTCCTTGAGATCTAACCTTGCTCACCATCTCCCATGGGGAACCCTGTCAAACGCATTACTGAAGTCCATATAGCTCACATCTACCACTCTGCCCTCTGCCCTCTTTGTTACTCCTTCAAAAAACTCAATCAAGTTTGTGAGACATGATTTTCCATGCAGGAGAAAGTGAGGACTGCAGATGCTGGAGATCAGAGCTGAAAATGTGTTGCTGGAAAAGCACAGCAGGTCAGGCAGCATCCAAGGAACAGGAGAATCGATGTTTCGGGAATCAGCCCTTCTTCAAGAATGAGGAATTCAGGAATTAGGACACAATTCCATGCACAAAGCCATGTTGACCAACCCTAATCAGTTCCTGCCTTTCCAAATACGTGTAAATCCTGTCCCTCAGGATTCCGTCCAACAACTTGCCCACCACCGACGTCAGGCTCATTGGTCTATAGTTCCCTGGCTTGTCATTACCACCCTTCTTAAACAGTGGTACTACGTTTGCCAACCTCCAGTCTTCTGGCACCTCACCTGTGACTATCGATGATACAAATATCTCAGTAAGAGGCCCAGCAATCACTTGACTCTCTTCCAACAGAGTGCTAGGGTACACCTGATCAGGGGTTTTATCCACTTTTATGCATTTCAAGACATCCAACACTTCATCCTCTGTAATATAGACATTTTTCAAGATGTCACCATCTATTTCTCACATTCTATATCTTCCATGTCCTCTTCCACATTAAATAATGATGCAAGATACTCATTTAGTATCTGCTCCATCTCCTGCAGCTCAACACAAATGCCACCTTGCTGATCTTTGAGGGGCCTTATTCTTTCCCTAGTTACCCTTTTGTCCTTAATGTATTTGTAAAAACCCTATGGATACTCCTTAACTCTATTTGCCAAAGCTATCTCATGTCCCCCTTTTGCCTTCCTACTGCCTTTATACTCTTCTAAGGATTCACTCGATCTATCCTATCTATACCTGACATATGCTTCCTTCTTTTTCTTAACTAAACCCTCAATTTCTCCAGTCATCCAGCATTCCTATACCTACCAGCCTTTTCTTTCACCCTAACAGGAATATATTGTCTCTGGACTCTCATTATCCCATTTCTGAAGGCTTCCCATTTTCCAGCCATCCCTTTACCTGTGAACATCTGTCTCCAATCAGCTTTTGAAAGTTCTTTCCTAATACCATCAAAATTGGCCTTCCTCCAATTTAGAACTTCAACTTTTAGATCTGGTCTATCCTTTTCCATCACTATTTTAAAACTAACAGAATTATGGTCGCTGGCCCCAAAGTGCTCCCCCACTGACACCTCAGTCACCTGCCCTGCCCTATTTCCCAAGAGTAGGTCAGGTTTTGCACCTTCTCTAGTAGGTACATCCACATACTGAATCAGAAAATGTTCTTGTACACACTTAACACACTCTTCTCCATCTAAACCTTTCACACTATGGCAGTCCCAGACTATGTTTGGAAAGTTTTAATCCCCTACCATAACAACCTTATTATTCTTACAGATTGCTGACATCTCCTAACAAATTTGTTTCTCAATTTCCCTCTGATTATTAGGGGGTCTATAATACAATCCCAAAAAGGTGATCATACCTTTCATATTTCTCAGTTCCACCCAAATAACTTCCCTGGATGTATTTCCAGGAATATACTCCCTAAGTACAGCTGTAATGCTATCCCTTATCAAAAGCGCCACTCCCCCCATCTCTCTTGCCTCCCTTCTGTCCTTCCTGTAGCATTTGTATCCTGGAACATTAAGCTGCCAGTCCTGTCCATCCCTGAGCCACGTTTCTGAAATTGCTATGATACCCCAGTCCCATGTTCCTAACCATGCCCTGAGTTCATCTGCCTTCCCTGTTAGGTCCCTTTCATTGAAATAAACACGGTCTAATTTATTAGTCCCACCTTGCTCTCTGCTTTGTCCATACCTGCCCTGACTGTTTGACTTGCCTTTGTTCTTAACTGTACCAGTCTCAGATTGAAATCTTTCCTCACTATCTCCCTGGAACTTATCTCCCCACCTTACTAGATTAAATCCTCCTGAGCAGCTGTAGCAAATTTCCCTGTCAGTATATTAGTCCCCTTCCAATTTAGGTGCAATCCGTCCTTCTTGTAGAGGTCAGTTCTACCCCAAAACAGCTTCCAATGATCCAAAAATGTGAATCCTTCTCCCATACACCAGCTCCTCAGCCATGCATTCATCTGTTGTATTCTCCTATTCCTGCCCTCACTAGCTCGTAGTACCGGGAGTAATCCATATATCATTACTCTCAAGGACCTCCGTTTTAAATTCCTGCCTAACTCTCTGCAATCCCCCTTCAGAATCTCAACCATTTCCCTTCCTATATTGTTAATGGGAATTGGGTGAAAACTTTCCCCTAGTTGAAGTAGCAGCAAGTGGAAAGGAAAATGGTTGCTATTTTTGGAGACAAATAATCACAACTCCAGGCCATACAATCAGTTAGGGCCTAAGACCACTTACTTTCTGCTGGTTCAGCAATAACTTTCCCTCAATCAGTAAATCAGTATTGGGGATGCTTGCTGATGATCACGTAATATTCAACCCCATTTTTAACTGATCAGATAATGGTAATCTAAGGCCACATGCAGTGTGGCATTGCAAGCTGTAGCCAATGTAATAACATACCATAAACACACCTTTGGCAAAAAGCAACACTAAAACTTGGGTTGTTAAGTTATGAGTAACATTTTACCAAACAATGCCAGGCAAGGACTAAGCCAATAAATGAGAGTTTAACCATATTCAACGCCATCACTATCATGAATTACCCCACCATGTATGTCTTAGGTAATAACATTGACTAAAAACTTAATTGAAGCAGCCACATAAATATTTTTAATGCAAGTGCAGGCCTAAAGCTGGTTATTCTGAGGATGTAACATACCTCGCAACATACCTCACCAGCACCTTTCTACCCTCTACAAGCCAGAGTCAGGATTATGATGAAACACTGTCCTCCTGTTTGGATAAGTACAGCATCAACAATACTCAAGAAGCTTGGCACTATCAAGAACAATGCAGCCCACTTGAATGACACCACATGCATTACCATAAAAGCTAACTACTAGCTCCACTCCTCACCCCACCATCAGCTTTATGAGCTGAATCTTATGTTTTATGGATAAGTACAAGTTGCATTGAGTGTTTGGGACGGTATTCCAAGGGCAAAGGCCAATGAGCTCTCTTGCTATATCTTACTAATCCTACCACATTAACCACTTACACATGCTGATGCCATCTCTGGCCTAATATTACCATGCGCTCGTTCCAGAAAAGCTCACCACTCAATGAATATAAACTGAAGGGCATGTGTCCGCGTCATCTTTGAAATTCTGTTGTGCTTCTGGATGAGCACTGGCATTCCAAAATTTCCCTGCTTGTTGGTGAACCAAATTGGAACATGTGAGAGAAGGGAGGTTGGCACAGTGATTTTCCAACAAGGATCTGGAAGCCATGCTTGAGGGGGATGGTCCAAAGGAGAGGCATCCTCTTCCAGGAGGACCAGACCCCGTCAGCCTGGTCCCACACTTCTTTGTGGTGTGGAGGAATGGCCAGCAATGCCCTAGAGATATCCATTGTCCCAGGGTCAGTACCAAACTCTTCTCTCTCACACCTCACACTCATTTTATTTCTGCTACTGCACTCATTTCCCACCAAGATGGAGGTGGGCAGCACGGTGGCACAGTGGTTAGCACTGCTACCTCACAGCGCAGAGACCCGGGTTCAATTCCCACCTCAGGCGACTGACTGTGTGGAGTGTGCACATGCTCCCTGTGTATGGGTGGGTTTCCTCCGGGTGCTCTGGTTTCCTCCCACAATCCAAAAATGTGCAGGTTAGGTGAATTGGCCATGTTAAATTGCCCATAGTGTTAGGGGCAGGGGTAAATGTAGGGGAATGGGTCTGGGTGGGTTGCGCTTCGGTGGGTCGGTGTGGACTTGTTGAGCCGAAAGGCCTGTTTCCACACTGTGAGTAATCTAATAAAAAAGACTTCTACTCTACTACTCTTAGTACTGCCTGCAGCATCTTCTCTCACTTGCTCTCATACCACAGCAATTTCCTACACCACTAAACCTGCATGGCTTCTGTGCTGCATATTCATTCCCTCCGAACACCTCACCACTTTTCACCCACCTACATCAGCATTAACAGCTGTACCATTCAATTTCATCACACTCAATCCCTGTCTTTGTCTCATGACAGAAGAAGATAGAACATAACTCATTCTGTATGTATGACAAGTGATTCATGGCCCTCAGCGGAGAAGATTGAGAAGGCTTCTGGAGGGAGGTACAGTCATCCATGTCTGGCCAACATGTAATCATTCCTGAAGAAGAGTTAAACCTGAAACATCGGACTTCTCCATCTCCCTGATGCTGCCTGGCTTGCTGTGCTCTTCTAGCCTCATTCCTGTCTATTTTGGATTCCAGCATCTGCAGTTTTTTTGTTTCTAACACATAAGTACCATTCATCATTCCACTGCAACTCTCACAATACTCCTGCTGTCACTGTCAGTCTTTGTACAATATTTCTCACCACTGGCACCTCCTCTCCCTTGTGTCTTGCAAACGGAGCCAGCATCTCCACAACCCCTGCAGAGAAACCCCCAGCTGCTCCAGAAGTTACCTCCTGGACCTCTCAGGATGGGAGTACTAAGTCCTTAGAGGCTGTGTCCTGCATCTTTTTTCTGGTCCATGCATTGCTTGGCCTGTGATTTCTCAATGCTACGGCTCATTATGACAAGAAGTTATTTGCCAACACTATCAGCTTTTTGTTTGGAAGAAACATATTCAAATAAAATATAATTAAACATTTGTTACCTTAATACATTTAACAAATGGGCAGCACGGTGGCTCAGTGGTCACCACTGCTGCCTCACAGCATCAGGGACCCGGGTTCACATCCCGCCTCAGGCAACTGTCTGTGTGGAGTTTGCACATTCTCCCCGTGTCTGTGTGGGTTTCCTTTGGGTGCTCCGGTTTCCTCCCACAGTCCAAAGATGTGCAGGTCAGGTGAATTGGCCATGCTAAATTGCCCATAGTGTTAGGTGCATTAGTCAGGGGTGAATGTAGGGCAATGGGTCTGGGTGGGTTGCTCTTCGGAGGGTCGGTGTGGACTTGTTGGGCCAAAGGGCCTGTTTCCACACTGGAGGGAATCTAATTTATTGCTTCCATCTCTTTCTTGTAAGCAATTAAGCAAACTGGAGTTACAGCTAACTAGATGGTGAGCACTATCTGATACCTGCTAATGTGTGAGCAATTCAATAATGGCATCGTGGGAAGGGGGATGGTGATGGAGTCAGCTCAGCCTGTTCTGGGTCACATTAAAATGCATATTTTACATTTGCCAGCAGAAAGGAGAGGAGTTATTGGAAACAATTAAGTGGGAGAAATTAGAACATTTCAAATCTTTAGGTTAGGAGTGATGAAACCAAGTATAGTGCTTCTGTTATGATTATCTAACTATCTTGAGCTATGGAAAAAGTGAGGACTGCAGATGCTGGAGATCAGAGGCACAAAGTGTGGTGCTGGAAAAGCACAGCAGGTCAGGCAGCATCTGAGGAGCAGAAGAATCGATGTTTCGGGCATTAGCCCTTCATCAGGAATTTGGGATGGGGATGGGGGGTGCGGGGAAGTGGGCTGAGAGATAAATAGGAGATTGGGAGAGTGGGGTGGGGGAAGGTAGCTGGGAAGGCGATAGGCAGATGGAGGTGGTGGATGATGGTGATAGGTCGGAGTGGAGGGTGAACCAGCTAGGTGGAAAGGAAGATGGACAGGTAGGATAGTTCAAGAGAGAGGTGCTGAGTTGGACAGTTAGATCTGGGATGAGGTGGGGGGAAGGGAGATGAGGAAACTGGTGAAATTGACATCAATGCCATGCGTTGGAAGTTTCCACGATGGAAAATGAGGCGTTCTTCCTCCAGGTGTCAGGTGGCTTTGATTTGGCGGTGGAGGAGGCGAAGGACTTGCATGCCCTTGGTGGAATGGGAAGAGGAGTTGAAGTTGTCAGCCACAGGGTGGTGGGGTTGTTTGGTGCATGTGTCCCAGAGATGTTCTCTGAAACATTCCGTGAGTTGACATCCTGTCTCCCCAGTGTAGAGGAGACCACATCAAGAGTAATAAACACAGTAGATGCAGTGTTTGTATGTGCAGGAAAATCACTGTTGGATGTGGAAGGATTCTTTGGGGCCTTGGACAGAGGTAGTGAGGGAGGAGGTATAGAGCATGTTTTGCACCTCTTGTGCCAGCAAAGGAAGTTGCCGGAAGTGGAGTGTGGGTTGATGGGGGCAGCATGGACCTAACAAGGGAGTGGCAGAAGGAATAGTTTCTGGCTAATCCTGATAGGGGTAGAGAGGGAAATATATCTCTGATGGTGGGGTCTGACCATAGCTGGTAGAAATGGTGGAGGATGAAGTGTTGTATCCAGAGGTTGGTGGGGTGGAAGGTGAGGACCAGGAGTAACTATCCTTATTGTTGTTGGACGGGTGGGGTTCAAGGGTCGAGGTGTGGGAAATGGAGCAAATGCACTGTAGGGCATTGTTAACCACATGGGAGAGGAAATTGCGGTCCTTGAAATAGGAGGTCCTTGAAATCTGGGATGTCCTGGATTGGAATTGCTCCTCCTGGGAGCAGACTGGGTGGTGCAGGGTTCCAGGTCTATGAGGTTGGAGGCTATGGATGGGAAATCCCCTGATGTGATGAGGTTGTGGGTGGTCTAGGAGATGATAGTTTGGTGATGGGAGGTGTGGTCATGGTCAATGGGGCAGTAGGAGGAGAGGTGGAGTTGGCCATGAGTTGGCACCTGGCTTTAGCAGCGTAGAGGTCAGTGCACTAAACTACCACTGCATTCCACGCCCCACCCCCACACTGCCCCCGTCTGCTGGTTTAATGATGAGGTTGGGGTTGGGAGTGGAGGGCTGCGCTTGTGAGGATGGGAGTTTGGAGTGGATGAGAGGGGTGGACAGGTTGAGGCATTCAATGTCATGGCAGCAGTTAGAGATAAAGAGGTCAAAGGCAGCTTATAGACCAGCATCGGATGTCTTGAGCTATGCACAATTCCAGAGTTACTCTGACAAAGAACTTTCATTTTTTAAATCAATTTGAAAGAAATAATTATGAAGACCATCAGCAATAATACTTTAAAATATATTAGTGTTACATACTTACTGATGAAGAGTTCTTGAGGAGCTTTCGCATCATTTTATTGAAATTGTTACTATTGTAACTGACTCCAATTTCAAAAACGTTTGGGAAGCTAATTCCAAAACTAAAACCAAACTTTTGATTCTTAGATTGAAATCTATTGTGTGAAAAATTTGAAAATGATTCATGCTCACTCAATGATAGTTCAAATTTTCCTTCAGTCTGGAATGAAAAAGAAGAAAATTACTATGAAATGAGTTATTTCCAAATTATTCATTTATACAAAAATGAATGAATGACATTGTCAAAGCAATGATTTAGATAATACTGAACTAGTCAAAGTATCTGAATTACATTATGAAGTATCCTGTGTAGCTTCCATGCAATGAGATATGTTTTTCTGCTTCTTAATGAGTCCGTAGAGATAAATTTAGAACTTCTTTTTGATTATAACAACTCATCAAGTCTGCAATTCAATTTTTAATGAACGATCCATTTAGTTGTACTCCCTTAATTTATTTTCCAAACCTACTGCAAATTTGCTTTAAAGTTTCAATCCCATTCCATTTGTAAGCCTAATATTTAATCTGCGTTCACCATTCTATCAACAATACATTTGAAATCTTAATTACTTGTTGTGTAAAGATTTTGCTCATGTTGCCGTTCGGGTCTCTTCGTAATCGATTAAATCGGTGTCATCCATTGATTGAATTTCTACCAATGGAAATGGATTCTCTTTGGTTACTCAGGCTAAATCCATCAGAATGCAAAATACCTCCATCAAATCTCCCACTAGCTTTCTGTACTCCAAAGAGAATAATAACAGCTTCGCTAGTCTATTCATGTAACTGCAAGCCCTCATTGCCAAAACCATTCTAGTATATATGCCAGGATAGCACCAGAACCCTGGAATACACTAGGAAACAGCCAGCACAAATATGGTCAACCAAAATAGTCTCATTCTTTGTTGGTAAACTACCTCCAATGAGGTAATCTACCTGTGGTCTGAAAGTCAAAGTCAAACTCAAAGTCAAATTCCAAATTCCAATTCAGAACTTGGAATTTACAAAACTTCATGGATAACGAGCAAAACGGTTGTCCGGAATGGAGAACTGTCCTTATTACCTGTGAACTCAGGCACTTCAACATTGATATCGTTGCTCAACAGGAGACTCAAAGAGCAGGTGAAGGGCAGCTGAGAGATGAAGGTCATGGTAATACCTTCTTCTCAAGAAGCTCCTCAACCGACTCTTGCAGCTCCTTGTTGGCATCACTAATCACCTCATAACTCTCCGTCAATAACATGCCAAGAATCAGCAAGCAACAATCACAAGTCCATATGCTTCAATTCTTGATAAGTCCAAAGAAGGCTTTTACTCCATCCTGGACACCATACTCACCAACATCCCTGAAGAAGATAAGAAATATTTTCCTTGGGAACTTCAACACTATGGTTGGAAAAGGCCCCCCAACTCTGGGAAGGAGTTGGGAATTGCAACTCCACTGGGATTCCCCTGTTCACCAGCTGGTTATCACTAGGACATTGTTCTGCTGAAAGGGCAAGCTCAGGATTTCTTAGAGGTATCCACAATTAAAACACCACTGACTATCTCATCATTCAATCCCAAGACCGAATGGGTGTCTTCATTATCAGAGCAATGACCAGTACAGATGAACTTCTGGACAGACCACCAGCTCATCTGCTCCTTTATGTCCATCAACAGCCACAAGAAGTAGCTGAAGATGAAGCAATAATTCAGAAAAAATATCAATTTTGAATAGCTTTATGAACCAAGCAACAATGTTTTTACCAATATCTCAGAGTGTTCATTTTGATGGCGTCGAAGAAATGTTGAAAGAGCTGAGACAGCCATTATCTCATGCCATGTAGAAACCATCAGGTACAAGATCAGGAAACACCAATGCTAAATCTACAAGAATGATCACAATGTCTAAGATTTCATTGACAAGAACAGGAAAGTTCTCCATGCCTGGCAAAGGAAAATCACTGATGAAGAGCTTATCCTCAAAACATTGATTCTTCTGCTCCTTGGATGCTGCCTGACTGGCTGTGCTTTTCCAGCTCCACAATGTTTGACTCTGGTCTCCAGTATCTGCAGTCCTCACTTTCTCCAAAGGAACATCACCAGCTAGACAAACAGGAGAACTCAAAAAAACAGCAAATAGGAAGTAACAAAGAAGAACTAGGGAAATCAAGAACCAATGGTGGGCTGAGAAAGCCATGGAGTTGCAACTCTTTGCCAAAATCATGACAGCCAGGACTTCTTCAGTGCCATATATGGACCCAACACCCTAGGCCATAACCTGTGTGGTGTGAGGATGGAATTTCTTTTTAGAGACAGAAACAACATCAGCCGTCAATGGATAAGTACTCCTAAGCAACCGCAATGATATTGGAAAACCACAGGAAAGGATAAGATTCTAGCAGAGATTTTCAAACTAAGAGAGCAGAACTCACCTGCCATTTCCATCAACTGTTCCTGAAAGCCAGGGACAAAAAACAAATCCCCGAGGATGTCAGGGATACTGCCATCACCACCAATTTTAAGAATGGAGACAAAGTGAACTATGGAAACTATCAAGGAATCTCCCTGCTCTCCATCGCCAGGAAGATTATCACCTGAATCCTCACTAGGGTCCTCCTCCTAGTCTCTGAAGAAATCATTCTGAAAAGTCACTGTGGTTTCTAACCAAACAGCAGAACAATGGACCTGAATTTCACAACTCAACTATTCCAAGAGAAATGCTAGGAACAACACCACAACTACATGGTCTTCATCGATCTGACCAAGACTTTTGACTCAGTCAATGGAGAAGTGATATGGAAAAGCTGGCTGCCCAGATAGTTCACCAATATCCTTTGTCTCCTCCATAACAAGTTGTTGGTGCATCGATGGTGGTGTGACAAAATCCTTTGAGGTCTTAACAGGAGTCAAGCAGGGATATTTCACCACTCCCACCTTTTCTCCCACCTTGATCGCCACCATTCTTCATCTTGTTAATAAGCAGCTTTCAGGTGGTGTAGGCATTGTTTACAGGATGGACAGAAAACTTTTCAACCTCAGCTGGTTGAAAGCCAAGAGGGAAACTATACCAACATTGCTCTTATATGCAGATGACAATGTCATCTCTGCTCTCTCAGAAGAGAATCTGAGCTTCATTTAATGCCTAGGGAGGCATATTGAAGAATTGGTCTCAGCCTTAACCTCAAAAAGGTGCAAGTCCTTTACCAACACATCTCAGGGAAAGTTTCAGGCTATTGCTTCATTAAGATCAAAGGAGAAATCCTCCCAAACATGGAGCATTTCTTCTATCCAGGAAACTACCTCTCATCTAAAACTGACAGCCATACGGAGATCCAACACTGTATCCAATCCATGAGCTCAGCCTTTGGATGGCTGCAAATGAGAATCTTCAATGACTATGACAACCACACTGATACTAACATCCTTGTGCAAAAGATAGACATCCTTCTGACTCTTCTATGAAGATCAGAAACTTGGGACTATGTATAGTCACCAACTCAAGGCCCAGCAGATGTACCACCAACACTATTTGAGATGGATTCTCTGCATCAGTTGGGGTGAGTGGCATAGTAACATCAGCTTCAAGGCCATGATGATCCAAAACCAACTCTGCTGAGCTAACCATATGTTTAGAACCCTGGGGTTCCAACTGCCACAGCAAATCCTCCTTGCCCTACTCAAGGAAGGCACTCAAGTGAGAGGAAGACAAAATAGTTCTTCAAAGATTCCCTGAAGGCTTGCCTCAAGAAATGCAATAAAGCCATCAATAACTGCAAGACCTTTACTCAGAAGACACCACTTGGAGGAACCTTTGGTATGAAGGGACACAACTTTTGGAGAATACTGTGGGCAAGAGGATGTACAGAAAAGGAACCAGAGAAAGGAATGCCAATAATCTTGAGGCCAGTGACCAATTCCACTTCCCAGAAATACCTGCCAATAATGTGGTCAGAGATGTGGTTCTTGGATCAGGCTCAACAGCCATGCAAGGACCCACAGAAGTCATTACTGGTGACACAGAACTTTCTAGATGGACAAATATACTCATTAGTGAATGATTGCCAATGATGATGCAATGAGATGATTATTTGATTAATAATGGAGGGAAGGGAGGGAGAATGGCTCTAAGTCATAAAATCACTACAGTGTGAAAACAAGCTATTCAGCCCATCAAGTCTACACCAAGCTTTTGAAGGGCATCGCACCCAGATCCAGTCCCCTACCCAATTCTCATAATTCATCCTTTCCTGTGGCTAACCCACGTAGCCTGCACATCTTTAGACTAAGGGAGGAAACCCATACAGACACAGGGAGATTGTGAAAATGCCACACAGACAGTCCTGTGAGGGTGGAATCAAACATGAGTCCCTGGCATTGTGGGACAACATGGTTATTCAGTGGTTAGCACTGCTGCCTCACAGTGGCCCTGGGTTCGATTCCACTCTTGTGTGACGATCTGTGTGGCGTTTGCACAGTTTCCCTGTATCTGCATGGGTTTCCTCTGGATGCTCCAGTTTCCTTCCATTGTCCAAAGATGTGCAGGTTAGGTTGATTTGGCCATGTTAATTTGCCCATAGTGTCCAGGCCTGAGCAGGCGACGTGGGTTACCCATGGGAAATGCAGGGTTACGGGGATAGGATGGAAATGTGGGTGAGATGATCTTCGGATGGTTGGTGTAGACTTAATGAGCTGCATGGTCTGCTTCCACACAGTAGGGATTCTATTAAGTGGAGAAGAGAAACATGCTCGTCATTCTGCTCAGTTAGAACAATATCCTCTATGTACTCTCTATCTGCACAGCTGTTTTTTAAACATAATTAATGTGTTGTAGCCATCTTTATTCCAACATATACACTTTACTGTTTGTAGTCAATCTTGACAGATTTATTAGGTAATTGATAACAGCCATGAATTGTTTTAAATTAAAATATCAATAAATTGGCATGCTTAACAACTAATAGTTGAGGCCTATAGCAACATTTTAAAGGTTGAGAAGATAAATGATGAGATGGTGACGATTGTTAATGGGACAGCACAATTAAGTGGCAGGGAAGTTTAAAAAACACAGCTTACAGCAAAAAGTCATAATAAAACCATTGTGGTTTTAAACCTCTCCAAAAATGAAAGAAATAATGGCCTGATCTTTTCCCCTTGGTCATGGTGAGTTTGTTGACACAAGGGAATTTAATTTGGTTATTGAACATGGATTATTCTTCTGCAGGGAACATTCATGGATGCTCTTCCATTTAGTTGCCAATCAAGGTGTTTAAGTGGCTGACTAATGTTCACTTAAAAGTCTTATTCCAGTGCCACTGGCATTATGCTGGGGAGGGCAAAAGGCTTGGCCTACTGAGAATGGGACAAACTAATCAATGTGAGGCCTTTGCAGCTTTTGGCGGGATTCTTGTACTTCCTGCCTTCGAAACACTTAGTCCCTGCTTGAAGGCTCCATAATCAGGAAGCAGGGTGCCCACTTAGAGCTACCCTCCTGGTTTTGCTGCCAACAACACTTCCCCTGCCTACAGAAATCGACACCTTATGAACCCTTCTCCCTATCACTTCCCGGTGACCTGGGATTGAGCAACTATCCTATC
This sequence comes from Chiloscyllium punctatum, assembly GCF_047496795.1. Classification (NCBI taxonomy): domain Eukaryota; kingdom Metazoa; phylum Chordata; class Chondrichthyes; order Orectolobiformes; family Hemiscylliidae; genus Chiloscyllium; species Chiloscyllium punctatum. The sequence goes on from NC_092745.1 coordinate 81,558,503, forward strand.
CTTGAAGTGAATTATTTTTAATTAGGATCTTGACCAGATGGGCCAATAGGCTGAGAAGTGGCAGATGGAGTTAATTCAGATAAATGCGAGGTGCTGCAATTTGGGAAAGCAAATCTTAGCAGGACTTATACACTTAATGGTAAGGTCCGAGGGAGTGTTGCTGAACAAAGAGACCTTGAAGTGCAGGTTCATAGCTCCTTGAAAGTGGAGTTGCAGGTAGGTATAATAGTGAAGAAGGCGTTTGGTATGCTTTCCTTTATTGGTCAGAGTATTGAGTACAGGAGTTGGGAGGTCATGTTGCGGCTGTGCAGGACATTAGTTAGGCCACTGTTGGCATGTTGCGTGCAATGATGTTGTGAAACTTGAAAGGTTTACAGAGATGTTGCCAGGGTTGGAGGATTTGAGCTATAGGGAAAGGCTGAACAGGCTGGGGCTGTTTTCCCTGGTGTGTCGGAGGCTGAGGGGTGACCTTATAGAGGTGTTCAAAATTACGAGAGGCATGGATAGGGTAAATAGGCAAAGTCTTTTCCCTGGGGTTGGGGAGTCCTGAACTAGAGGGCATAGGTTTAGGGTGAGAGGAGAAAGATATAAAAGAGACCTACAGGGCAACCTTTTCACACAGAGGGTGGTACATGTATGGAATGAGCTGCCAAAGGAAATGGTGGAGACTGGTACAATTGCAACACTTAAGAGACATTTGGACAGGTATATGAATAGGAAGGGTTTGGAGGGATATGGGCCCGGTGATGGCAGGTGGCACTAAATTGGGTTGGGATATCTGGTCAGTGTGGACGGGTTGGACCGAAGGGTCTGGTTACATGCTGTACTTCTCTCTGACTCTATGACTCTACAGTAGCTCTGGGTTCTCCCTTGATTCGCTAGCAGGTCTTGGTTGATGTAATTACTGCTCCCAGTCCCAGAGGGAGGCTGGTGCTAACTAGTCATGCACCTGAATTACAAATGATGTGTGATGAATGACTTTATGGTCACATGTATTTTACAGTGAGAAAAACAGTAAAATGCAGTGAAAAGGTTTTCAACTGTCGCCTTGATCTGGTGCCATTTTGAATAGTTTAAGTATAAGAAAAAAACAGGAAGATACAGCTTAAAGAGATTCCATCAGTCCTGAGCCAGCTTATCATCAAGGACACTTACGCTGCCATCCCTCCTTCGCTGCACACTGCCGTCTATAATGGAACCAATCACTTCAGAGTCGCCACTCTTCAGGTGCCACATTTCACTGTTGGGCCGATTCTCCTCTGCCACAGCCTCAATGCTGCCTTCGCCAGACCAACCAATGTTAGAGTCACATCTCTTGGCACTGGGCCCACCTTGTCGATGTCTACCATCACTTTGCCACTGCCACCGCCACCGCCACCGCCAGACACAACCAATGACAACACACTGATCCCCAGGCGCCCTCTTTTCCTGCTGGGCCTACCGCGCCAATGTCACTTCCACTAAGATAGTAGCTGCCGATTCTGATGCCAAGTCATGTGTTCCCTTTGGGAAAGTAAGTAGGGGCTTATTCGCTGTTGCCACCAGGTCTGTGCTGGGATCCCTCATCAACATCGATGCCGGCAGATGAGCCCAGCTCAGCTGCCCTACTGTGCCACCAGCTTGATGATGGCATGATGTGGTGACCTTCCCTGGAGAAAAGCAACCTGGGGTTCCAGCTAATTCTCAAATGAGCAATCAAGGCCGACAGTACCTTACATGATTCTGGCAACATGCTGATAAGACTAAATAGGATGAGTTTCCAAGATTCAATAGCCTATACTCAAGGATGACTAAACATTTGACCAATGAAATTGGCCACATTCAGGTAGGGATCCTGAAGAAATCATTACATTTATGCAATGAGCTCAACAATTATGTAGAAGTAAATAAAGAAGTTTTTTTTTAAATTGTAAAAGTAATGGCTTAGAAATTAATTAAGCATAAAATCTGACATTACAATATTGAATTCTGCTTGAAACAAAAACAATAATATGAAACATTCAGATAATTATGAAGTAATTAGACAAAGTCAACCAGGTCATATTGTTTGGGTTGGGGTGAGGTTTTAAGATCATACCTGATTTACCTTTTTGAACTCTTTTAAAGAGGTGTTAGAACTTATGGCTAAAGGTAAATCGAAGGACAAAGTTAATCTAGACTTGAACAAGACTTTTAATGCAGTGCCTGGATTTTCATTACTGAGGTAGACAGCAGGAGATTGAAAAATTCCCAGCTTTAGGTGTCCAGCAAGCACCCAGGATTTTCATTGCCAAAAGGGATATGGATATGGGCTACGGCCAGCTCAGCCAACACCAGAAAGAGATTGGAGTTAGCCACAGATTCTGTCAAGGTGTGCTGTGGAATGTGGTCCCATTAACAATAAATAAGATTTCAGTTATTTACTTGATGTCATGCATTCAGCAGTTTGGATCTTATTAAGCATTGCTATTACCTCCATAAGCCTCTACCTTTTGAACTTTTTCTTCTCCTTTAACTTATTTTGTGAATTTATTTCTTACCGGTATTCAGAGTTAGTGTTGTACAAAGCAAATTGGGCCACATTGTTTACATTCAAGGAGTTATATTTACTTGTTCATTTAAAAAAATGAACTATGCTAGATACAGTTCTTTTAAAAAATCACATTCAAAACTTCACATTTAAAAAGAAAATTATAGATTATTCTCACAATGTGTTTACCTCAGGGCTGTAGAATTCCAAATTGTGTGGTTTTCTGAATCTTACATTGTTCACATAATATGGTGCACAACTTCCTGCATAATACCTGTTGTCTAAAACAGTTCCTTCTAGAGTCTCACTTAAAATATTGTATCTGTAAATATATAAAAATGATTAATTGAAACTCAGTTATACTCACCAATTCATGGGGCTATGAACTAATCCTAATTTAAATTCTCCTCGATTAAACTCTCATTCAAATACAATATATTGCTCTAGACTCTCTTCCTCATTAACTAAAAGGGTAAAATCAGCACAGCCATATCAGGCCATAGGGCTATTCTCTCATGAGAGAGATTATGGGTGGTGGTTGAACCCAAGTGTCAACAACCCTCAGGAGAGGATAAAGGTTAAGAAGGGGAATCCTTTTTAGTAACTTCAGCTTATGCAGTAACTGAACCCATACTGTTAGTGTTACTCTGCATTGCAAGCCAGCTGACTAACCAACAGAGCTAAACAGCTCCCCACCCACCCCCCAGCTCCCCCAATCAGCTACCACTGCTGGATAATGGTTTATCATACAGTCTCTGACTATAATTCATTTTTTCCCATAGATTCAAAACTATGTATCACTCTTCCATTGCCAATCATTACTTCCTTCTAAGATTTGCAATCAAATAAAATCCAAGCTTGGCATCAACATTGCTTGCTCAATTATCTCATCTTAGTGTATTACTGAGAGGGTGCTGCATTGTTAGTGATGCTGTCTTTTGAACAAAACATGAAACAGAGGTCCTACTCACTCTATCAATTATCTTGTGGAATTTGAGTACCACAGATCTAGAATCAAAAGTGTACCCATATAAAGTGTTATATTGAAATGTCAGTCAGATCTGGATTGAGGACAGGATACATACCCACTTCCAATATGCTGTACAGCCCAATACTGTTCAGTTTTTCTGGAACATGCATTACTAACACTATTGCAAGTTTTTTCATCAGAATTATCTCCACAATCATCATCTTCATTACAAAGGACTCTGCGAGGAATGCATCGACCTTAAAAAGTTCACACAATATGTATTTCATTGCAAAGCTATAATATTAGTTGTAACATTTTGCTTCCAAATTGGTTAGAATACAGGCAATTTCTGGGTTATGGTCTTTATTCTGGAGTCCACTTGCAAGTTCACGGGTTCGCAAGTTGGAACACAATGCTGGATAATGGAAAGCAGTCAACTGTTAATACAGGAAATGTTTGTGAATGGTCTTTAAAATTTAAAACCATGTCTGGGATCATGTTTGTAAGCCCAAGCATTTGAAAGTCAGATATTCATAAATCAGGGAGTGTAAATGGTTCACTCTACAGAAAGCAGCTTACTGTGGTATCTAGAATTAGGGACGTAAACTTCAGAATGTTTAGAAGATTCGGCTACTCTTAAAATGAACTTGCAAATGACAATTCTATTGAACCATACACGTTGGAGTGGGTAATATTACTGCATTATTTAAGTTTCCATTGTAAATTGGCCAGTAGGGAAATTTGAGTCTTCATAAATTGGGCATCACAGGGATTCAATTGAATGCTTGCCTAAGAAGGAGACATCACAACATGTTCTTGTGGATAGATCTGGCTCATCTAGCTTAGACCTTTTTCCTTAAGCAACAAAAGTTTTAGTAAGAATAATTTAACAATGAGGGGGATATTTTTCAAGAACTACAGGCACTTTTCAACATCAGTAGTCATCCTTTCAGCACAGAGATAAGGGGATTTCTTTTCTCTCAGAGGGTTGGTGACTTGGAACTCTCTGCCTCGGAATGCCATGGAGGTGGAATCATTGAATATTTTTAAGACAGAGGTGGACAGATTCTTGTTGACAAGGGAATCAAGGGTTATCAGGGGTAGATGCGAATATAGCATTCAAAGCATAGACACATCAGCCACGATCTATTTAAATAGCAGAACAGTCTCAAGGGGCCAAACGGTCTAATTTTGTCTCTAATTTATGTTCATTTCAGAAAAAACTTCTCATAGTTTTGTCCAGTCACAAAAACAAATTTTTGTGCAGTCATTATTTACATGTAGTCAATTTTAAACGGCGATTAACAAGACTATTCAGATATTGGGAAACAGCAGAGTTTATTTGTACAGCAAAATACATTAGTCCAACTTGGGTATACCCTTTGTAAAATTAAATTAATTTTGGGAATCCTACTTCTAAATTATTATAAAACCCACCTGGATCGCTCATGTCCTCCAGAGAAGGGAACATATGAACCCTACCTAGTCTGCCATACATTTAACTCCAAATTCCATGTTGGCCCTGAATGTGCATTGGGTGACTTAGCAATAGATAGTAAATACTGCTTTGGCAATGGCACTTACTTCCAAAAAGGAACCTGAATAAACTGTAACATTAAAGAAGATTTCAGAGAATAGATTTTGAGTCTTTTCTCTGAGTTCTCATCGAGGATTTGGAGATACTTATCTGTCAAATTGGCATTTTTCATGCACCAGTGTTGAGCTTTATGGTAATTTACTGAATGATAAACAAATTTTCTTTCCCATTGCTATTTTACACCTAATTTGATTCCCAATTGCAGGTTATGATCTGCTTTAAAAAAATTATTGCTGTTTATTCTTCATTGAGTTACACATGGTACAGGAGAGGACATCATGTTTTGGTCATAAACTGAAAACAGAACAATTGGTTATATTGCAACAAGCAAAAATACCTCTAATCACCTCAAATGATCGATGGTTAACACCAATTTATGATTATCTTTATTCAACACTGTGTAGATTCCTATTAAAGACCTTATCTGTATTGTTGATAAACGGTACGATACTATGTCAAGTTTAAATTCTTCCATGTTAGTTTGATCACATGCGACTGAAAACTTTTGTTACCTGTCTCAGCACACACAAAACCTTCACATAAATTCCTTGTTCTGCAGGCACCTCTGCAGGGTTTCTCTTGTCTGTCAAAAGAGTCACATGGTACGCCACCAAACTGAGATGGTACTTCAAGTCTTGCATACCTATACTACATAAATTGAGATGACAAAGATTGAGCATAAAGATGTTAACATGAGATATCATGACCAGTTAAAGTGTGATGGGGCAAGTGAGCAAGCTATTGGTGCTCCACTGAGCTTTTTCCCAGTTTTGATTTTTACTTTCTTTCATGTTATTGGAGAAAGGTTAGTGGGACAGTCTTGTTTTCAACTTGAAAAGTAGGTAAAATTACAGGTGCTGTTTCTGACCTTGTATCACTGTACATATTGCACAGTACTTTTGCTCCAAATTTGTATTTCAAATTTCCTGAACTTATTTCTTCACCGCTTGAGGAACCATATGTCATCTGCAGTGTTTACTCCTTTAAAGTCGAGTCCACTTAGTTCAAGACAATTCTAATGACCTGTATCTCCCATGAAAGTATGAAACACTGAATTTTCTGCTGAGTTTATCCTGACACCTCCAAATTGGGCTCATTCCTCCTCTGTGTGCAAAGTGAGGGTGGCTGGACAATGAGGGTCAAATAATATGTATTACTGATGTGCTGCAGTTCCAGTTGCAATCCCTGAGGCAACGAGACAGTCTATTGAGCAATCCAATTTAGTAAAGGAACATCAATCCCAGGACAGGTCACTTTATGTATATATGCAAAAAGCTAGCTGCTTCTTTTAGGCGCGAGCAATAGACATCGATGGAAGAGTTTCATCAACGTCGCTGGTGATCCATATGTGGTGCAAAATGTTTTTATTTTTCAAGAATATTTTTGACAGAATACACAAGTTTGCCAATCTATTTGTCAACACTGAATAATATTCCTTCCTACCTGATCTTGAGAATCAGATTGCAAAGATTGTATTGATTTTGTGATGTAAACTGTGGACTATATATGTATATTTCTAATGATATTTGTAGTGAGTTTGGATCTCCTTTTTGAGTTCATAATTGGTGGTTTTTTTTGTGTGGCTGAATTATCCATTAACTTGAAAGTGTTTCTGTATCAATGGCAATTCCTGTCAAATATAGTTTTTGTGGTTTATCTGTGGAGAGGATGGCTTTGGGCACAAATAGACTTTTGTTTATTTTAGGTGTCTTGTGAGTCAGCATGTTAAATATTGGGGCCTCAGTGGTTTGATAGAGAGTTCTGGAAATTGTTGTTTTTCAGTTTAAGGGCAACACCCATATATGAGAGACAGGGAGTTTCACTTTTAACTTTTGGTTGTGTTTTTTCAGTCCTGGAAAGATCTTGAAACAAGAATAGAAATTCATAGAATCCGACTGTGTGGAAACAGGCCCTTCAGCCCAAAATATCCACACCAAACCTCCAAAGAGCAACCCACCCATTCCCCACGATCCTACATTTACCCCTGACTAATACACCTAACCTACACATCCCTGAACACTATGGGCAATTTAGCATGACCAATTCACCTAACCTGCACATCTTTGGATTGTGGGAGGAAACTGGAGCACCCGAGGAAGCCCACACAGACCGGGGAGAATGTGTAAACTCCAGCAGTCATCCGAGGTTGGAATCGAACCTGGGTCCCTGGTGCTATGAGGCAGCAATGCTAACCACTGAGCCACCCTAAAAAGATTAGAAAAGTTGGCTGTATAAAGCGCTGCTTGGAGAAGGCAAGAAGTTAGGTTCTTAGAGTGTGGTGATCGAAGATGGAGGAGGGGAAAAATTTCTGGCTGTAAGAGCTGCTCCTTTTTTTGAGGTATTTTAAGTGTTGGAGGTGATTTCCTTGGATTCCAGGAGCAGCAATTACTGTTTTATATGCTGTTGCATTGTTTTGGAACTTTGGGAAAAAAAAGTCAAAACAACAGCTGTTTTAAAAGGGAGAAGAGCAGACAAAGGAAGCATATGGTGAGGACAGTGCAGGAGAGAGAGAGAAAGAGAGAGAACCTGCACAGTTACTGCCTTTGCTGTTTGAATTTGTGTATCGCTGGACATCGGAGTGCATCTGGGAAAATTAACAAACAGTTTAATTCACAACTAATCTTGGAGGAACTGTTGGGCGAAGTTCACAGCACAGAATCAGAGAAGTTAATTGCATGGTTTGTGAAGTGTGTAGCTCAGGTTGAGGTTTAGGGTGTAGGTTTGCTCGCTGAGCTGTAAGTTTGATATCCCGACGTTTCATTACCTGGCTAGGTAACATCATCAGTGGTGACCTCCAAGTGAAGCGAAACTGTTGTCTCCTGCTTTCTATTTATACGTTTGTCCTGGATGGGGTTCCTGGAGTTTGTGGTGATGTCATTTCCTGTTCATTTTCTGAGGGGCTGATAGATGGTATCTAGATCTAGGTGTTTGTTTATGGCATTGTGGCTGGAGTGCCAAGCCTCTAGGAATTCTCTGGCATGTCTTTGCTTAGCCTGTCCCAGAATAGATGTGTTGTCCCAGTCGAAATGGTGGTTTTTTTCATCCGTGTGTAGGGCTACGAGGGAGAGAAGGTCGTGTCCTTTTGTGGCTAGCTGGTGTTCATGTATCCTGGTGGCTAACTTTCTTCCTGTTTGTCCTATGTAGTGATTGTGGCAGTCCTTGCATGGGATTTTGTAGATGACGTTGGTTTTGTCCATGGGTTGTACTGGGTCTTTTAAGTTTGTTAGATTTGTTTGAGAGTGTTGGTGGGTTTGTGTGCGACTAGGATTCCCAGGGGTCTTAGTAGTCTAGCTGTCATTTCTGAAACTTCTTTGATGTATGGTAAGGTGGTTAGGGTTTCTGGCTGTGTTTGGTCTGCTTGTCGTGGTTTGTTCTTGCGGAACCTGCGGACTGTATTCTTTTGAGTATCCGTTCTTCTTGAATACGTGTATAGGTGGTTCTTCTCTGTTTTCCGAAGTTAGTCTGTGCTGCAGTGTGTGGTGGCTCATTGGAATAGTGTTCTGATACAGCTTCATTTGTGTGTGTTGGGATGGTTGCTGGTGTAGTTAAGTATTTGGTCAGTGTTTATCAGTTTTCTGTATACGCAGGTTTGTAGTTCTCCGTTGTCCTTTCTTTCGACTGTGAGGTCCAGGAATGAGAGTTTGTTGTCGGTTTCTTCCTCCTTGGTGAACTTTATGCCTATGAGGATGTTGTTGATGATGTTAAATGTTTCTTCTTTCTTGTTTCGCTAGTGCAGGTGTCTTTTGTGGATATACCCATTTCAAACAGGTATGCTGTTTTGGAAAATGTAGGGGATGATGGATTCTCAGGGGAACGTAGCATGAACAGCCAAGTTTCTGGTATTGAGACTGGCTCTAATGCAATGAGGGGTATGTTGGCTTCCAAGAGATCAATTGTGTTAGGGGATTCTGTAGTCCGAGGTACAGACAGACATTTCTGTGGCCAGCAAAGAAAAAGCAGAATGATGTGTTGTTTCCCTGGAGCCAGGATCAAGGATGTCTCAGAGAGGGTGCAGAATGTTCTCACTGGGGAGAGGGGCCATTGTCCACATTGGAACCAATGACATAGGAAGTGAAAAGATTGAGATTCTGAAGGGAGATTACAGAGGGTTAGGCAGAAATTTAAAAAGGAGGTCCTCAAGGGGAATAATATCTGGATTACTCCCAGTGCTACGAGCTAGTGAGGGCAGGAATAGGAGGATAGAGCAGATGAATACATGGCTGAGGAGCTGGTGTATGGGAGAAGAATTCACATTTTTGGATCGTTGAAATCTCTTTTGGGGTAGAACTGACCTCTACAAGAAGGACGGATTGCACCTAAATTGGAAGGGGACTAATATACTGGCAGGGAAATTTGCTAGGACTGCTTGGGAGGATTTAAACTAGTAAGGTGGGGACGTGGGACCCAGGGAGATAGTGAGGAAAGAGATCAATCTGAGGCGGGTACAGCTGAGAACAGAAGTGAGTCAAACAGTCAGGACAGGCAGGGACAAGGTAGGACTAATAAATTAAACTGCATTTATTTCAATGCAAGGGGCCTAACAGGGAAGACAGATGAACTCAGGGCATGGTTAGGAACATGGAACTGGGATATCATAGCAACTACAGAAACATGGCTCAGGGATGGCCAGGACTGGCAACTTAATGTTCCAGGATACAAATGTTACAGGAAGGAAAGAAAGGGAGGCAAGAGAGGAGGGAGAGTGGCATTTTTGATAAGGTCTGGCATTACATCTGTGCTGAGAGAGGATATTCCTGGAAATATATCCAGGGAAGTTATTTCCATGGAACTGAGAAATATGAACGGGATGATCACCTTATTGGGATCATATTATAGACTCCCCAATAGTCAGAGAGAAATTGAGAAACAAACTTGTAAGGAGATCTCAGCTATCTGTAAGAATAATAAAGTAGTTATGGTAGGGGATTTTAACTTTCCAAACATTGACAGGGACTGCCATAGCGTTAAAGGTTTAGATGGAGAGGAATTTCTTAAGTGTGTACAAGTCAATTTTCTGATTCAGTATGTGGATGTACCTACTAGAGAAGGTGCAAAACTTGACCTACTCTTGGGAAATAAGGCAGGGCAGGTGACTGAGGTATCAGTGGGGGTGCACTTTGGGGCCAGGGACCATAATTCTATTCGTTTTAAAATAGTGATGGAAAAGGATAGACCAGATCTAAAAGTCGAAGTTCTAAATTGGAGAAAGGCCAATTTTGACACTATTAGACAAGAACTTTCTAAAGCTGATTGGAGGCAGATATTCGCGGGTAAAGGGACAGCTGGAAAATGGGAAGCCTTCAGAAATGAGATAACGAGAATCCAGAGAAAGTATATTCCTGTTAGGGTGAAAGGGAAGGCTGGTAGGTATAGGGAATGCTGGATGACAAAAGAAATTGAGGGTTTGGTTAAGAAAAAGAAGGAAGCATATGTCAGGTATAGACAGGATAGATCGAGTGAATCCTTGGAAGAGTATAAAGGAAGTAGGAGTGTACTTAAGAGGGAAATCAGGAGGGCAAAAAGGGGACATGAGATGGATTTGGCAAATAGAATTAAGGAGAATCCAAAGGGTCCTTACAAATAAATTAAGGACAAAAGGGTAACTAGTGAGAGAATAGGGTCCCTCAAAGATCAGCAAGGTGGCCTTTGTGTGAAGCCACAGAAAATGGGAGAGATACTAAATGAATATTTTGCATCAGTATTTACTGTGGAAAAGGATATGGAAGATATAGACTGTAGGAAAATAAATGGTGACATCTTGCAAAATGTCCAGATTACAGAGGAGGAAGTGCTGGATGTCTTGAAATGAGTAAAGGTGGATAAATCCCCAGGACCTGATCAGGTGTTCCCTAGAACTCTGTGGGAAGCTAAAGAAGTGATTGCTGGGCCTCTTGCTGAGATATTTGTATCATCGATAGTCACAAGTGAGGTGCCGGAAGACTGGAGGTTGGTAAACATGGTGCCACTGTTTAAGAAGGGTGGTAAAGACAGGCCAGGGAACTATAGACCAGTGAGCCTGACGTCAGTGTTGGGCAAGTTGTTGGAGGGAATCCTGAGGGACAGGATGTACATGTACTTGGAAAGGCAAGGACTGATTAGGGATAGTCAACATGGCTTTGCGCGTGGGAAATCATGTCTCACAAACTTGATTGATTTTTTTGAAGAAGTAACAAAGAGGATTGATGAGGGCAGAGCAATAGATGTGATCTTTTTGGACTTCAGTAAGCTGTTCAACAAGGTTCCTCATGGGAGATTGATTAGCAAGGTTAGATTTCATGGAATGCACGGAGAACTAGCCATTTGGATACAGAACTGGCTCAGAGGTAGAAGACAGACGGTGTTAGTGGAGTTTTGTTTTTCAGACTGGAGGCCTGTGACCAGTGGAATGCCACAAGGATCAGTGCTGGGTCCTCTACTTTTTGTCATTTACATAAATGATTTGGATGTGAGCATAAGTGGTACAGTTAGTAAGTTTGCAGAGGTGTAGTGGACAGCGAAGAGAGTTACCTCAGATTACAACAGGATCTGGACCAGATGGGCCAATGGGCTGAGAGGTGGCAGATGGAGTTTAATTCAGATAAATGTGAGGTGCTGCATTTTGGGAAAGCAAATCTTAGCAGTATTTATACACTTAATGGTAAGGTCCTAGGGAGTGTTGCTGAACAAAGAGACCTTGGAGTGCAGGTTTTTAGCTCCTTGAAAGTGGAGTCGCAGGTAGATAGGATAGTGAAGAAGGCTTTCCTTTGGTATGCTTTCCTTTATTGGTCAGAGTATTGAGTACAGGAGTTGGGAGGTCATGTTGTGGCTGTCCAGAACATTGATTAGGCCACTGTTGGAGTATTGCATGCAATTCTGGGCCCCTTCCTATTGGAAAGATGTTGTGAAACTTGAAAGGGTTCAGAAAAGATTTACAAGAATGTTGCCAGGGTTGGAGGATTTGAGCTACAGGGAGAGGCTGAACAGGCTGGGGCTGTTTTTCCTGGAGTGTCGGAGGCTGAGGGGTGACCTTATAGAGGTTTACAAAATTATGAGGGGCAAGGATAGGATAACTAGACAAAGTCTTTTCCCTGGGTTTGGGGAGTCCAGAACCAGAGTGCATAGGTTTAGGGTGAGAGGGGAAAGATATAAAAGAGACCTAAGGGGCAACGTTTTCACATAGAGGGTGGTATGTTTATGGAATGAGCTGCCAGAGGATGTGGTGGAGGCTGGTACAATTGTAACATTTAAGAGGCATGTGGATGGGTATATAATAGGAAGGATTTGGAGGGATATGGGTCAGGTGCTGGCAGGTGGGACTAGATTGGGTTGGGATATCTGGTCGGCATGGACAGGTTGGACCGAAGGATCTGTTTCCATGCTGTACATCTCTATGACTCTATGACTTTACTGTTGGTTCCAGACCAAATAAAGAGTCATAAGTGGCTGTTTAGGATAAATGTTCACGTTTATAATAGTTCTCAGAAGAAGCTAACACAATTCCAGTTTAACAACTGAAGTCTCGAGTAACTTAAACCTATAGTGGTGTTGGATACAGAGGCACTGGTGTGAGTATTTTATGAATGGTGTTTTGGAAACTGTACCAGGGTGTTTTGGGTACTACTGTGTATGAAAGCTCTTTTATTTCTTTACAATTTATAAAGGAGTGGTTTGGGATTAATGGATTATACTTTTACTGTTGGTTTAAAATCTTTGAATTTATAAGTAGATAGCTTGGATCATTCTATTTTAGTTTCATTCCTTTTGCAATAAAACTTTGCTTTGTTGAAGCAAAATCTACAGCACTGCATGTTTATGGTTGAACAAGAGACCACTTTGTTAAAAACAAAACAAATAAAGTTATGATCTATCAAGTTAGGTTTCTGGTGGAACGTGATTTATCTACTAACAACATTTACTGGGATCATAACAGTTTCCATTGTTATACTTACATGCTTGCTCTGGCAAGGATCACAAGTGCTCCAGGAAGACCAGGAAGAAAGAATGCAATCAATTGGCTGTGATGGACTCCTCAATGATCTTTTCCATTGTCTTTCTACTTTGGCTATATTTAACACATTCGATTGATTATTAAATTCCATGGGGGTTTCTTTGCTGAAATCAGAAAGAAATTATAATAAATCCAGAAGATCATATAAAAAAAGCATACGTCTGGGAGGCCTAGTTTAAGCATAGCTGTGGTGTGTATTTTAACAAGATTCCACAGACAGCAACTTATGTTTATGTCGCATCTTTGCCATAATTGAATTTCAAAGACACTTCACAGGAACACTATAAAATACAATATGATTCTGAGATGCATATTAAATCAGATAACCTAACATTTTGTCAAAGATGTAACTTCCAAGCACTGTCTTGAAGAAAAAAAGTAAGGATGAGAAGCAATGAATACAGGAAAGGTATTCAAGAAATTGGAATCTAGGCAAAAGAAGGCACAGATATCAAAGGTGAAGTGATTAAAATTGAGATGGCTATCAGTTCAGAATTAGAGGTGCACAGACATCCTGGAAGATTGTGAAACTGGAGGACAGGAAAAAGAATGAACAGAGCTATGGAGATTTGAAAACAAGGATGAAAATTTTAAAGTCAAGACTTTGCTTGATTTGAAGCCAGGGTTGGTCACAGAATATATAGATACGAGGTGAAAGAGATTTGGCACAGGAGTTAGGGCTTAGGCAGCAGAGCTCTGAATGATATTTGGATGATTGAGGGTAGAATGTGCAAGAATAGTCAAGTCTCGCGATAAGGAGATTCTGAATGAGTTTTAGCAGTAGATAAGTTGAGACAAGGACAAAGTTGGGCAATGTTTATTAAGAGGTAGATTGTAGACACTATTGGTAATAACACAAATGTGAGGACAGAAACTCATCTTGGGTCAAATGTAACACCAAGGTTACAAACACATTGGTTTAATCTCAGATTGTTTTGAAGGAGACAGATGGAGGCAGTAACACTGGTACGGGTTTGGACTGGGTTCAGGAAACAATAGCTTCATATTTGGAGACAATTCCTGCTTGTCCAGAACTGGAGTCATCCAGCAGTCCTTTAATTTAGCAACAATGGAGGGGTTGAGAGAAGTGATAGTGAAATAGAACTCGGTGTCCTCTGAGTACATGTAAAAATGAATTGTTCCTTTAGGTGTTGTCATTGATGAGGGTCATGCAAGTGAGAAATAGGAAGGAGCCAAGGATAGATCTTGGGGTCACCAGAGATAGTTGTGTCAGAGTGATGCCAATGCAAGTACTTCCTTGGATCCAGATAAAGAAGGACAGGGAAGAAAAGTTTATCCTTGTCACAATCAAACAAAATGTCATCTGTCGCTTTGGTAAGAGCTATATTGATACTGTGACAAGGGCAGAAACTTAAATGAAGGAATTCAATTATAGAGTTCTGGGAAATATTGATATGGTATGAGGAAGCAACAACATATTGAATGACTTTAGAAAACTTGGATGACTAGAGATGGGATGATGGCTTGCAAGATCATTGGGGTCAAAGATTGATACTTCTGAGGTAATGATAGCAGATTTAAAAGAGAGAGCCACAGCACCTGAAAACAAAAGAGCCATTAACACTATCAGCTAAAACAGTGGCCACACTGGACTGAAAATGCCTGACATCAGAAGCTAAGCAGACTTAGGTTTGTTTAGCATTTGGATGGGAGGCCACCTAGCACTGCCGAGTGCAATAGGCTTATGTTTCATCTCCGCTTCCAAACCCATTTGACTTAGTCCCCTTCCTCTCTCCCTGCATCTCCCACACCGTTGATGGTCTGCATTGCCCTTATTGGGCTTTGTGCATAAATTAATCAATTGGAGTACCTAAGACTATAAGACTTAGGAGTGGAAATAAGGTCATTCAGCCCATCAAGTCCACTCTGTCACTTAATCACGGCTGATGGGTATTTTGACTCCACTTACTCGCACTCTCCCCGTAGCCCTTAATTCCTTGCGAGATCAAGAATTTATCAAGCTCTGCCTTGAAGAAATTTAAAGTCCTGGCCTCCACCGCACTCTGTGGTAATGAATTCCACAGGCCCACCACTCTCTGGCTGAAAAAATGTCTCCTCACTTCCATTCTAAATTGACCCCTCTAATTCTAAAGCTGTTCCCATGGATCCTAGGATCCCTGCCTAACAGAAACAAATTCCCAGCATCCACCCTTTCTAAGGCCATGCACTATCTTGTAAGTTTCTACTAGATCTCCCCTCAACCTTCTAAACTCTAATGAATACTATCCCAGGATCCTTAACCATTCATCGTATGTTAGGCCTCCCATTCCAGGGATCATCCGTGTGAATCTCCACTGAATACAATCCAGTGCCAGTATGTCCTTCCTGAAGTGTGGGGTCCAAAACTGGACACAGTATTCTAAATGGGGCCTAACTAGAACTTTATAAAGAGTCAGAAGCACATCACTGCTTTTACGTTCCAACCTTCTTGAGATAAATGACAACATTACATTTCCTTTCTTAATCACGGACTCAACCTGCAAGTCAACCTTTAGACAATCCTGGACTAGCACTCCCAGATCCCTTTGTACTTTGGCTTTACAAATTTTCTCACCATTTAGAAAGTAGTCCACGCCTGTATTCTTTTTTCCAAAGTACTAGACCTCGCATTTGCTCATGTTAAATTTCATCAACCATTTCTTCGACCACTCTCTTAAACTGTCTAAATCTTTCTGCAGCCTCCCTACCCAGTCAGTACTACCTGCCTGTCCGTCTAACTTTGTATGATCAGCAAACTTCACCAGGGTGCCCCCAGTCCCTTCACCTATATCATTAATATATAAAGTGAACAGCTGCAGCCCCAACACTGAACCCTTTGGGACACCACTTGTCATCAGCTGTCATTCCAAAAAAGAACCTTTTATCTCAACTGCCTTCTGTCAGGCAGCTAATCCTCAATCCATGCCAGTAACTTACCTCAAATACCATGGACCCTCACTGCACTCAGCAGCCTCCAAAGAGGCACCTTATCAAAGGCCTTTTGGAAATCTAGATAGATAACATCTACTGGGTTTCCTGGTCTAACCTATTTGTTACCACTTCAAAGAATTCTAACAAGTTTGTCAGGCACGACCTCCCCTTACTAAGGTTAGGCTAATCGGCCCATAATTTTCCATTGTTTGTCTTGATCCTTTCTTGAACAAGGGGGTTACAACAGCGACTTTCCCTTACTCCAGTGACTTTTGCAAGATCACAACCAATGCCTCTGCTATTTCGTCAGCCACCTCCCTCAGACCTCTAGGGTGTAGCGCATCAGGGCCAGGAGATTTATCAATTTTTAGACCTTTTAGCTTTTGTAGCACTTTCTCTTTTGTGATGGCTACAATTCTCAACTCTGCCCCTGACTCTCTTTAACTGTTGGGATATTAATCAGTGATTTAATGATGATTGTCAATAGTTGAAACAAACACACAGGTGATTTGGTGATGGGGTGGTGGGGGGAGGGGGGAAAGAAAGCATTCAGCTGGGTTTAAGAGCACTTCTGGATATTTAAGACAAAGCAGGCAATATGAGGACCAGGAGGCGAAGCTGGATGGACAGCAATCTAGGTCAAAAGGTGAAAATACGGGAAATATGCTACAAAGTTGGTAAGTAACAATGAAGGGAGAAATAGAAATATCCCTGACTTAAAATGTTATCTCATAGATTTCTTTCTCCACAGATGCTGGCTGGCCTTTTGAGTGTTGCCAGAATTTTCTGCTTTTATTTCAGATTTCCTGCATCAACAGTATTTTGCTTTTCCAAAACTCAGGTTCTGTAAAATGCTGGATGACTAGAAACATAGCTTATGCATTTGGATTGTGCATGTATCAATTTTTTAAAAATCAAAATATTGAACATTTTCCAGAAAACCGAGAGAACTTCAGATACTGAAAATCTGAAAGATAAACAGAAATTACTGGAAAATCTCAGTAGATCTGGCAGCATAGAAGGAGAGAAATCAGAGTTAATGTTTTGGGTCCAGTAACCCTCCCTCTGAACTGCTGGGAACTAGGAAAAAACAAGATGACCTACAGTGTGGAAACAGGCCCTTAGGCCCAACTAGTCCACACCGACCCTCCAAAGAGTAACCCACCCAGAGCCACCTCCCTCTGACTAATGCACCTAAAACCAAGGGCAATTTAGCATGGCCCAATTCACCTGACCTGCACATCTTTGGACTGTGGGAGGAAACCCACACAAACAGAGGGAGAATGTGCAAACACCACACAGTCACCCAAGGCTGGAATTGAACCTGGGATGCTAGTGTTGTGAGGTAGCAGTGCTAACCACTGAGCCACCATGCTACCTCTCAAAAGGCTACCTTATATACCGAAGATAAGGGTGTTGCTAACTAGACTAGCATTTATTGCCCATCCTGAATTGTTCAGAATGCAGTTAAGTGTCAACCGTATTGTTGGGGGTCTGGAGTAACATTCAGGTTAGAGCAGATGAGAATGGGAGTTTCCTTTCCGACAGAACATTATTAAAACAGATTGGTTCTTCTGATAATTGACAATGGTTTCATGATCATAGACTCACACAGTCATACAGCATGGAAATAGACCCTTTGGTTCAGTCTATGCCGAACATAATCACAAATTAAACTGGTCCCATTTGCCTACATTTGGCCCATATCCCTTCAAACTTTTCCTATTTATGTACTCATCTGAATGTCTTTTAAATATTGTAATTGTGCCCACATTCACTGCTTCATTCAGAATCTGAACATCACATGCGAACCACCCTCTGTGTAAAAAATTTGCTCCTCCTGTCATTTTTAAATGTCTCTCCTCTCACCTTAAAAATGAGCCCCCGAGCCTTGAAATCCCCCATCCTAGGGAAAGGACATCTATCATCGACCCTACCTACACCCCTTATGATTCGATAAACTTCTATAAGGTCACCTCTCAATCATGTGAGCTCCAGTGAAAAAAGTCCCAGCCTATCCAGACTTTCTTTATAAATCAAACTTTCCAAACCTGGCAACATCCTGGTAAATCTCTTCTGAATCCTCTCCAGTTTAATAATATCCTTCCTATAACTGGGCAACCAGAGCTGCACATAGTATTCCAGAAAAGGCCTCACTGAAATACAGAGTCCTGTACAACCTCAACATGCCTTCCCAATGCCTATACTCAAACAACTGAGCAATGAAGACAAGTATGCTAAACCTTTTTTTAAACACAAAAAATCTTGTTTGTTCAAATATATGTCTCTAAGATGCATTGCTTTCAATTTAATTACAGAAGGGAGTGCAAATTTAACCATGCAATATTTGTAACAAATATATTAATGTGTATGTATGAAATTCTTCATCTTCTAATTTACCAAAGTTATTTTAAAATGTTTAACACTGGCATTGATACTCTCTCTATATGTGATGCAAATTTCAAAGAATTATGTGCCTGAAACCCCAGGTCCCTCTGCTCTGCAACACTACCCAAGGCCCTACCATGAATTGTATAAGTCCTACCACAGTTTGTTGTACCAAAGTGCCATCATTCTACTCTAAATTCTAATTAATTTTCAGTAATGCAGGTGTCATGAAAGGGGATGTTTATTTATTCAAGCTGTTTAGTGTTTTGAATTTTCTTGGTTATGTTACAATGTAGCGTTCCGAGTCAATCAAGTGCACACACATACAGTTTAATAAGAATGGCATTGAGAAAATGTGTGAAATGTGAAGATGTTCAACTTTGAAATTGTTCCTCTGTAGACTGTAGGGAACAAACAGTTTGTTCATCCGTGAATAATGAGCCGAACCAATGGATTACAAGCTAGAACTATTCTTATGTTTTGGCCTATATTATCGCCCATTATTAGCAATTCTCTAAAGTTACAATATTCAGTATTGAAAGATAAAGCAAGCCTAACATTTTGAACAGGACCTGCTGTCAAAGTTGCTATCAATCGACTTTCCACACATTTTGTACTTTCCTTTCAAATTAGTAATATTCAGAGCTTTTATTTTCATTTCCCTTGGAAATGACTAATGACCAAAAAAAACACAAAAAATCTTGTTTGTTCAAATATATGTCTCTAAGATGCATTGCTTTCAATTTAATTACAGAAGGGAGTGCAAATTTAACCATGCAATATTTGTAACAAATATATTAATGTGTATGTATGAAATTCTTCATCTTCTAATTTACCAAAGTTATTTTAAAATGTTTAACACTGGCATTGATATTGAAAGAGGCATTACAAACACTAGTAAAATTATAGAGCTTCAAGAAAGTAAATTATATCAAAAGGATTGTGTTCACAAAAATGAGAAATAAAATTAAACGCTAGCAGCTTTTTGAACAAATTGCTGCAAAATCTGAGTTTAAATGCATTACAATACATATTGCCTCTTGCTTTGTTGTAAAAAGGATGTAATTTAAAAAAAATCTTTTATGGTTAGAAATATAACCACATTCAGAGGAATATTCATAAATTCTTCACAATAACTATAAAAAGTTATATTCATATTTCTTTCAATCTAGTCCACTGCATTTGCTGCTCACTGTGTGGTCTCCTTTACATTGACAAGACCAAATGCAGACTGAATGATCTCTTTGTGGAGCACTTCTGCTCTGCCTTTAGAAATGACACTGACCTTTTAGTTGCTTGTCAATTTAAGTAAACCATCATGCTTTCATGCTAACATTTTTGTCCTTGGCCTGTCGTTATGCTCCAATGAAACACAATGCAAGCTCAGCTGTAAAACATTATTTTCGGTTTCGGCGCTGTACAGTCTCTAGATCTCAATATTGAATTCACTAACTTCAGAAACTGACTATGTGATATCTTTTCCCCATTTTATGAACAAGAAGCAAGAATAGGCCACTTGGCCCTTAGAGCCTGTTTCACTATTCAATAAGGTCACAGGTGATCTGATTTTAACCTCAACTCTACATTCCGACTCTATCTTTCACCACCCCATCCCCTACAGTTTTGATTTGTTTACTTTGCTTTCCATGATGTGGAGGTGCTGGTGTTGGTCTGGGGTGGACAAAGTTAAAAAATGTGTGATTTTTTTTACTTTGCTTTCAGTAGAGTGAATCCATTCTCTCTTTCACATTTTAACTTACACTCATTTTTCCCTTTCACCACCATTAACAGTATTGTATTTTGCATTGGACTTCCTCATTCTGTGGTCTCTTTCCCCTTTGTCTGCCTCTGTCAAAAGAATAAACCAAAACATTTTCCAACATCTTTCAGTTCTGAAGAAGAGTCATACTAGACGCAAAATGTTAACTCTGTTTCTCTCTCCACAGATACCACTAGACTTTTAGACTAGATTACCTACTATATGGAAATAGGCCCTTTGGCCCAACAAGTCCACACTGACCCTCTGAAGGGTAACCCACCCAGACCTATTCCCCTACCCTAAATTTATCCCTGACTAATGCACCTAACACTACGGCAATTTAGCATGACTAATTCACCTGATCTGCAGGTTATTGGATTGTGGGAGGAAACCCATGAAGGCATGGGGAGAATGTACAAACTCTACACAGATAGTCGCTCGAGGCTGGAATCCAACCCAGGTCCCTGGTGCTGTGAGGCAGCAGTGCTAACCACTGAGCCACCGTGCCGCCCCTTGCTGAGTTGCTCCTGCATTCTCTGTGTTTCTTTTAGATGACCAGCATCCTCAGTATTTTACTTTCACATAAAATAGGTTTTTTCATTTTTCTCCACTGGGTTGGATAGGCTGCTGACTCGTTAAAATGCAGTTAACATAGGTATTGTCCACCTTGCCTTGGTCAAATACCCATTTTCCACATCTAAGGTTTGGCAGTGATGACCAGGACAGTATTCAGAAAAACACGAAAGTTAAACTGCAGCTTGTTCCTCATACATCCTGCCCCTTGAGTATTTTTTTGGTTGGTTTTTTAATAGCCTTTTTCTTTAGCTCAAGGATTCTTAATTCAATTGCATTGTACTCTACCAGTTACCTAAAAGTTTGAACAACTATATCTTTAGTAACAGAAACTTACCAGTAACCAACTGTCTGTACAATACATAGTGCAGCAGAAAACAGTATAAAATTCATTGATCGAAGCATGGTCTTGTATGTTTTCACAATATTCCAAACAGCATGTACAGCGACTGACAGTCAGAAACCTTTGAGAATAACAAGTTATCAGTGTTGTAATATTTGTGTGCTGTTCTTTGATCAATTGATTTTTTTTCTTTGTCCAGGGATTAAATCTTACAGTTCCTGAAGGTCACTTTAAACTATTGATATACCTTTATTTCTCAAAAATAAACTTCAATATTATGTCTGGTCCTGTCATAATCAATCGAATCCTGAAATTGGCACTGTAATATTGCTTATTCACGAATCAGGAAACACTCTGCAACAAAATAATTGTAATGTGGTTTGACAGAGCTCATTAGGGGGCAAGTCAGCTTTCCTGGTGGGGCAGTTGCCTTCTGAGTGAGTGTGAGTTTGAGAGTCAGCCACACATTGCCAAAGCTCTATCCTCAAACTGTGCTCCCTTGGAAAGTACTTTATATTGATGTGCTGAAAGGACTTTTATATTCCAAAGGTCTTTGCTTCCAGAGAACACAGACCTTGGAAAATCGATAAATGATACTTGAGACAAGTTTATGTTTCGAATCCAGTGAAAATTTCAATCTTTTCTTAACTGCATTCTTCAGTAAGCCTACTATTTTCACTGACCCCCTGATGCACTGGCTCTTAATCATGTCATTTCTTGTTACACCACATAGCTTTCTCAATCATGTGTCTTATTAATATGTAATTGCTATTTCTTTGTCTTAAAGGTTTTGAATGATATAACAAGATCAATTGTTGTGTTTAGATTCTTTTTAGTTTCAACATTATTATTCTTTCAAAGAAAACTTTACTGCAATGCTTCCAGTTAGTCTAATTGGGGATAATTCATCATCCAAATCTTGACTTGAGAAATTCTCTACAGTTCTCTACTGTCCAACCTCTTCTCCTTTTATTTTCTTTGAAGGCTGGCAGTATTCTGTATGCTGCTTGGGTGCTTGTTTAATTTTCTTTCTGTTCTGCTTGAGTTCTTTCACTATGTTATCATTGCTGGCTTTACTTCTTAAAGAACAGTCATGTGTAATTTGCAGCTCCTTGCTGTGTGTACAGTACTGTGCATCTCCATCATCTTCAGCAGCATTTCTTTGAGCTCAAACTAATGTTTCAGTAGATGCCTTTGGTGAGCCTGATCTGAGTTACATGAAAATTGCTCCAAACCTTCCTGTAAACAGGCAAGATTGTCATCAGATGGTTGATACAGAATTTATATTTAATCCTAATTTCTTTTCTTTTCCTTTCAACTTTTGTTTGTCAGTTGAGTATACATACTTTTGAAAGACTTCATTCTCTCAGCGATAGTATTCTTATTTTTGGATTTATCCTCAGCAAGTTGTTCATTCTTTTCATCTTGAACTTTGACTTTTCTCTTCATAGAGCTGACATTTGAACTCCGGTAATTCAGAGGGAAATGAAGTGTTTCATTCTTCTTTTATGTTCAGTTCTGTAAGTATTTCTTGAATAGTCCACTATTGCGTCTCTAAAGTTTGAACAAGTGCATGGATTAATGCAAGGTCACAGCAAGCTGATATTCTTACCATTGCTGATCCTTTGTAGAATATCTGCCACATGCGGGTGCTTTGATTGTTCTTGCACTCCAGCCCCATTAATCCTGCACCTGGAACTGATGAATTGTTATGTGTTGGAACTTCTACATTTGTAGATTATATAAGGCTTCCCAAGTCTGAGGTAATGTTCTTTAGATTTTGCAGTGGTGCTGCGTCCATACTTTTTGTCATTTATATAAATGATTTGGATGTGAGCATAAGAGGTGTAGTTAGTAAATTTGCAGATGACACCAAAATTGGAGGTGTAGTGGACAGTGAGGGTTACCTCAGATTACATTGGGATCTTGATCAGATGGGCCAGTGGACTGAGAAGTGGCCAATGGAGTTTAATTCAGATAAATGTGAGGTGCTGCATTTTAGAAAGCAAACCTTAGCAGGATTTATACACTTAATGGTAAGGTCCTAGTGAGTGTCGCTGAACAAAGACACCTTGGAGTGCAGGTTCATAGCTCCTTGAAAGTGGAGTCGCAGGTAGATAGGATAGTGAAGAAGGCATTTGGTATGCTTTCCTTTATTGGTCAGAGTATTGAGTACTGGAGTTGGGAGGTCATGTTGTGGCTGTACAGGTCATTGGTTCAGCCACTGCTGGAATATTGTGTGCAATTCTGGTCTCCTTCCTATAGGAAGGATGTTGTGAAACTTGAAAGGGTTCAGAAAAGATTTACAGGGATTTTGCCAGGGTTGGAGAATTTGAGCGTTAGGAAGAGGTTGAATAAGGTAAAAACAATGACTGCAGATGCTGGAAACCAGATTCTGGATTAGTGGTGCTGGAAGAGCACAGCAGTTCAGGCAGCATCCAAGTAGCTTCGAAATCGACGTTTCGGGCAAAAGCCCTTCAATAAGCTAGGGCTGTTTTTCCTGGAGTGTTGGAGGCTGATGGGTGACCTTATATAGGTTTATAAAATCATGAGGGGCATGGATAGGATAAATAGACAAAGTTTCTTCCCTGGGATGAGGGAGTCCAGAACTAGAGGGCACAGTTTGAAGGTGAGAGGGGAAAGATATAAGAGACCTAAGGGGCAACTTTTTCACGCAGAGGGTGGCACGTGTATGGAATGAGCTGCCAGAGGAAGTGGTGGAGGCTAGTATGATTGCAACATTTAAGAGGCATCTGGATGGGTATATGAATAGGAAGGGTTTGAAGGGATAAGGGCCGGGTGCTGGCAAGTGGGACTAGATTGGGTTGGAATATCTGGTCGGCATGGGCAAGTTGGACCGAGGGGTCTGTTTCTGTGCTTTACATCTCTATGACTATGACTCTATTCCTGTTCCAATTTTAGTCAATACCTAATTGTCAGCAGTTTTCTGAGGACAGGTCATTTGAATTTACCCAAGCACTTCGAACAGTATCATGACACTGATGTTTCACTGACAATTGATGGTGGTGGAACATGTGTCCAAAATGCTTTCTCTCATCATATATATTGCCAGAGGTGAGGTGAAGTTGGGCAGCATGGTGGCTCAGTGGTTAGCACTGCTACCTCACCGCGACAGGGACCCAGGTTCAATTCCAGCCTTGGATGACTGTCTGTGGGGAGCTAGTGTCTGTGTCTGCATGGGTTTCCTCTGGGTGTTCTGGTTTCCTCCCACAATCCAAAGATGTGCAGGTTAAGTGAACTGGCCATGCTAAGTTGCCCATAGTGTTCAGGGATGTGCAGGTTAAGCACATTAGGCCGGGTGAACGTAGAGCAGTTGGGTAGGGGAATCGGTCTGGGTGAGTTACTCTTTGGAGGGTTGGTGTGGACTTGTTGGTCCAAATGGCCTGTTTCCAAACTGTAGGGATTTTATGATAATGAGGTTAGAGTGACTGCCCTTGGCATCAAGGGCATATTGTAACAAGTGTGACATTGAGGAGTCCAGGAAAACTGGAGTCAGAGGTAAAACTCTCTACTGGCACACATGAAGATGGTTGTAGTTGTTGGGGGTCAGTTATCTCAGCTCCAGGATATTTTTGCAGGAGTTCGTCCAGGCAGTGTCCTAGGTCCAATCATCCTCAGCTGCCTTATCAATGACTTTCCCTCCATTATAAGGTCAGAAAAGGCAATGTCTACCAATGATTGCGCAATGTTCCAAACCATTCAGGACTCCTTACTTAATGAAACAGTCCGTATCAAATGCAGCAAGTCCTGTACAATATCCAGACATAGACTGAAAAGTGACAAATAAAATTGACATCACAAAAATGCCAGGCAATGACTATCTATCACCCCATGACATTCAATAGCATTGCCATCACTGAATCCCCCACTGTCAACATTTTGGGGTTATCATCTACCAGAAAATGAACCAAGCCATATAAATCCAATGGTTGCAAGAGCAAGTCAGAGGCTATAAATCCTGCAGTCTGTAAATCACCCCACACCTCAACCAAACTTGTTTACTGTCTGCAAGGACACAAGGCAGGAGTGTGAAGGAATGCTCCCCACTTCCCTGGATGAATGCAGCTTCAACATTCAAGAAGCGTGAAACTATCCAGGACAAAGCAAGCCACTTGATTGGCACCACATTCAGAAACATCCACCCCCCCCACCAATGCTGACCGTAGCAGCAGTGTGCACCATCCAAAATATGCACTGCAGAAATACACCAACGACCCTTAGACAGCACCTTCGAAACCCATGACTACTTCCATCTAGAAAGACGAGGACAGCAGATACATTGGACTGCCACCTGCACATTCCCTCTGAGACATTTACAATTCTGACTTTGAAATATGTCGCTCTTTCTGCAGTGTCATTTATTCAAAATCTTGGAGTCCCCTCCTTTGATGGCATTTGGGTCTATCTGGAGCATATGGACTTCCACAGGTTCAAGGGACAGCTCAGTACCACCTTCTCAAGAGCAACTATGGATGGGCAATACTGTAAATCTTGTCCAGCCAGGGCATCCCATAAATGAATAAAAAAAGTTCTGGTTTGTTGATTACTCCATATATTTGCCTCTTGTGGTAGTCCAGGTGGGCTTTAATGTAGTTTAAATATGCAGGACAACCTCAATTATCCATGCAACACAGGCAAGGAGTATTTTGTTCGGATAATCGAATGTTCAGATAACACAGTTCACCGGGATCTTGTGACCTTCTTTGGATAATCCGAAATTTGGATAATCGATGTTCAGGTAACCAAGGTTGTTCTGTATTCCTTTCTGCTGTATGCTTGTGTTAACACACAGGTTATTGTAGCTGCCTCAGTCTTTATCTACTGTACTACCTCTGCCAGTAGTCT
Source organism: Chiloscyllium punctatum (assembly GCF_047496795.1). Classification (NCBI taxonomy): domain Eukaryota; kingdom Metazoa; phylum Chordata; class Chondrichthyes; order Orectolobiformes; family Hemiscylliidae; genus Chiloscyllium; species Chiloscyllium punctatum. Next base: position 81,584,426 of record NC_092745.1, read on the forward strand.
AAACACATTATAGGTTATAAAATAGACTTTAGAACAAACCAACGGATTTTTGTGTGTAAAAGCTGAAAGAACTGTGGTACTATAAATCAGAAACAAAAACAGAAATTGCTGGAAAAGCTCAGCATGTTTGGCAGCATCTGTGGAGAGAAATCTGAGTTAACATTTCAAGTCAAGTGACCGTTCCTCAGAACTGATGGTAGCTAGGAAAATGTCAGTTTCTATGTGGAAGATAGGGTAGGAGGAAGGGGTAAGGAGTAAACAATAGGTGGGGATCGAGTCCAAAGAGAGAGAAGAACAGCTGGACAGACAAAGGAATTGATAACAATCTGGGTAGGAGGGTGAATAGCTGTTAATGGAGACTGTTAGTGGCTGACAATAGGTTGTGTGTAACAGCAGACCACATGATAACAAGGCCTGGTGTGTGAATTGAATTGAATTGAATTTATTGTCACGTGTACCAAGGCACAGTGAAAAGCTTTGTCTTACGAGCAATACAGGCAGATCACAGAGTTAAGTAGCATAGATAGTAAATAATAGGTAAACAGTGGCAAAAACAAAAACACAGGCACAGGCGAATGTTAAGAGTTTGTGAGTCCATTCAGTATTGTCACAACAGTAGGGTAGAAAGTATTGTGAAACCGGATGGAGTGTGTGTTCAGGCATCTGTACCTTCTCCCCGATGGTAGAGGTTGTAGAAAAACATTGTCTGGGTGGAATGGATCTTTAAGAATGCTGGCGGCCTTTCCTTGACAATGGGCCTGGTAAATGGATTCTATAGATGGGAGGTTGGTCTTTGGGATTGTCCGGACAAAGTTTACCACTCTCTGTAACCATCTCTGATCTTGAATGGTACAGTTGCCATACCAGGTAGTGATACATCCAGGCAGAATGCTCTCGATGGCTCACCTATGAAAGTTGGCAAGCATATTCACTGTCATGCCAAACTTCCTCAGCTGCATGAGGAAGAAGAGATGTTGTTGGGCCTTTGTAACCAGTGTGTCCACATGAAGAGTCCAAGAAAGCTTGTTGTGGTTGACCACTCCCAGGAGCTTGACACTCTCCACTCATCCCACTTCTGTGCTGTTAATGTGTAGGGGAAGGATGAGTAACATCCCGCTGAAAGGCGTGTGAGGGTTGGGATAGGGACATGGGAGAGCTCAAGCTCTAAAGTTGTTGAACTTGATAATGAAACCAGAAGGCTGTAGAGTTCCCAAGCGGAAAATAAGGTACTATTCTTCCAGCTTGCACTGAGCTTCACTGGAGCAAGCCTGAGACAGAGACTGGTTCCTCTGAAACATTCTAAGCATGGGTCACTGGACCCAACATATTAACTCTGAGATCTCTCCACAGATACTGCCAGATCTACTGAGCTTAACCACTAATTTGGTTGGTGATTCCTTTCAGAAATACTGTTGGGCGTTCTTCCAGCATGAAAGCTTGTTGAGTTGTACAAAGTATAGAAAGGTTGTGAACTTGAACATTGAGATTGATAATATTATTGTTAGAGTCAAATCAGTGCTAAACACCGACTGATCTCATTGTCTGCCTCCTTGTTGTACTTCCAATACATCACAGCACCTGCATCAACGATCGTGCAAAAATGCATCCAGCACGGTTAACACCACGATATGTCTGTGCAGTATGGATCCCACTTTAGACCCAGAACAACACCTTAATGTTTGGTGATCATTGAATGTCTGCTCAGAATGAAATTTGATTCTGAAATGTTGCACAATTAAAATCAGAATTTCTTCATCTATTTGAACAAGTGGTTGAAGTATGTGTTCTTGCGTTAGTTCAAACAGAAATACTATGTGCACTCTACAGGCTTTATGGTAACAAAGCATTGACCTAAAAGTCAAAAGCTTAGACTGCAGCACAGTTAATAATTTAAAAGTAAAACCCAAACTTGGCAGCATCTACCTATTCTGTTTCCTATTTCATGCAGCTTTCTGGGAGTCTCATTTGCCTTGTAGCCCTTGTTCATTCACATGGGTCCCTCAGGTTTGGAAAGCGGTGACCATAACGTGGAGCTTTAGGAACATTAAGTTCCAGGAACTAAACATTCAGTTCAAATCCACATCAATCATAAGACTACATTAGCACTACTACCTTCCCTACAGCTATTGGAATACATATATTTAGAATGTTTAGCTCTTTACGTATTCATTTAGAAAGTTCTTCACCAATCAATATTCTTTATATTGTTTCATTGAATAGGATAGCTCAACACTTTGAGTTGAGTTTTACATTTTTTGACCAAGTATCAGTGGATTTGATTTTTTTGGAGGCTTTTTTGCTGTGAAGCCATATCTTATCAAACTCGCTTCATCAGTTACCTAGCCTGTGACTGAGGCACTCCTCATGTCTGAATCTAGCCATATTATACCAAACACTGCTCTCAGAACAATTCACCACTGCCAGGATATCCTGAAATTTACAGCATCCTTGGGGCTGAAGTCAACTTTAAAAAGCCATGTGAACCTGGACAAGCACTATCAGTTCAGAACTGCCCTGCATAAATAATGACATTTGCCCTGATTACAAGGGAAATTTGGTGTCCCGTTTTGCAGGCAGGAGCCTGGAGGTCCTTGTGAGTTGGGTAATGCACTTTGTGAAGTCCTCTTAAAACAGGACGAGTAGAGGAGGCCATAACACTGGACCATGCTGGCTTGGTTTGAGGTTACCACCTGGCTAAGTGTTGTCTCAGCCATCGAGAGGATTGCGCAGCATTATAGGAAGAAAGCCAATGTCCTTCTCCAACCCACCTGTTTAAGTGCCATTGTCCTCTCTTTGATACCTCATACTCACTTCATCTCTCAGCTAGGCTCATGCTCTACCACTCTCACTATTGCCTGCAGCACCTTCCCTCACTTGCTGCCAACATTCTGACCCCCTACAGCACAAACCCTGCATGCTCTCTGCACTACCTACTCATTCGCTTGGGACACCTCCACTCCTGTGCCAACATTAAAACTGTGCCAGCCACTTTCATCTCTTATAATTACTACTTCTCACATTCCAGGAAGAAAATTGTCCAAAACAGAGAGTCAAGATGGATAATGGGTTGCCTGACATTTAGCTCCTTATCCCTTATATGGAGAAAGTTTTGATTCTGACCACCCTGAGTGTCTGACTGATCATGTCTAAACCCTTGGACCGGTATTGAAGACTGCCCTTAATTTCCTGTGTTGGCACCCCAATTGAAGGCTGTCTTCCTTGACTTGACTGAAGAATGCTGACAATCATGATAAGCTCAGCAGCTTTGATTCTGTGAATGGAAAGGCAAAACTGTTAGGTTGGTATCCCTGGTTGAGGGGCAAACCTCAAAAGAGCAAGGCAAGGGAATGATGTTGTGAACATCCAGGCAGACTCAGAAGAAGTGTTATGAGAGCAAGTGAACAGGCCAGGGATGCAGCCTGATCCAGTCCATGAGCTGGATGTGTGTCCTTGAGCATGCAGTGGCTTTGCAGCATTGCAATGATAGTTACTGGTTTGGCCTAAAGTGCAATTTTGAAGCACAGAAGCACTTTATGACTCATTCTTTACAAAGAGTGGAAATGTGCCACATGAAGATTCCTATAAATTGGCACATGATGGATGTCAATGTATGTGGATGTGGGTTGAGTGTGGCTGATGCCCAGTGCGCATGCCCTGGGATATTGGTACCCTATGTTCAATATGGAAGCCCTAACAATGTTGACCTTGAAATCAAAGGCACTTGCAGTAATTGGCCTGCAATGTTATTCATAATTAAACTATGGTGCATGGTTAACATAGTCCTCAGAACTATCTTGCAATTTTCTCATTAACACAGGACAAAACCTAAGTATTTTGAAACTTAGGGATTCTTTATTATATTGCACTTCAATTTTATTATTTTGTGGTGTTTCATTCTTAATACAGCTTAATCAACAACTCCATGATTTATCCAAAGCTAATTGTGCATTCTGTGAAAAGCTGAAATACCAAATGTCAGAGAATGATAATTAGGATGTCAACTGGAAACAATTAACACAACTGGTCATAAATTTATGGAATAAATTAGCAGGAAAGATCATTGGATGTTGTAATACAGTAGGGCCAAGATATTGTTCAGGGGGAAAATGATACTTGGTGAGCAACTAAATAGGTGGCATTGTGAACTATCAGAAACAGATGGATTTTTATGTTCTCCATCCTGTGAATGCTCTTAAGGCTACATAAACAGAAAGTAGCAAATTGCTTAAAAACATTGCAAAGTTCCACAATAACCTTGGTAAGATTACAAAATATGCTGATTAGATTAGATTACTTACAGTGTGGAAACAGGCCCTTCGGCCCAACAAGTCCACACCGCCCCGCCGAAGCGCAACCCACCCATAGCCCTACATCTACCCCTTACCTAACACTACGGGCAATTTAGCATGGCCAATTCACCTGACCTGCACATCTTTGGACTGTGGGAGGAAACCGGAGCACCCGGAGGAAACCCACGCAGACACGGGGAGAACGTGCAAACTCCACACAGTCAGTCGCCTGAGGCGGGAATTGAACCCGGGTCTCTGGCGCTGTGAGGCAGCAGTGCTAACCACTGTGCCACCGTGCCACATGCTGCCATGTGAGTTTATGCATTGCACTCCAGGTATTTCCAATATTAGCAGAACAGTTCTGGTGAAATAAATTGGATCTACTACAGTAAAAAGAAATCAACTTGCTAGTGTTCAGTTCAAAGCTCTGTGCTATTGAGGACAAGCAAATGAGTTGAGGTTCCTGTTCATAATTGACATCCAGTGACTGCTGGTAAAATGTACCTGATTGTGGATATGACTGAGCTTCACTTTTTATAATTTGATCATGAGCTGTGGACATCATTTGATGGTCTAGCATTTATTGCCTACTCTTAATTGCCTTTGAGAAGGTATTAGTGAGCAAGTTTCTTGAACTGCTGCAGTCCATTTCATGTAGTTAGACTCAAAATGCCATCAGGAAGGGAGTTCCAGGATTTTCAACCATTGACATGGAAGAAACTTGAAATACATATCAAAGTCAGGAAGGCTTGGAGGGAAACTTGCAAGTGGTACTCTAATATACCAGCTGTCTTTATCTGTCTAGATGGTAGGGGTCATGGATTCGAAAGGCGCTAAGGAGCCTTGGCAAGTTTATGCAATGAATCTTGTAGACTATGCACACTGCTGCTACTGAGTGAAGTGAGTGAATGTGGTGACATTCAAAGTGAGCTGTTTTGTCCTGCATGTTGTTAAGCTTCTTGAGTGTTGTTGGAATTGCACTTATCTAGGGAGGAGAGGAGTATTCCATCATACTCCTGACTTATGCCTTATAAATAGTCTATAAAGGAAGTCTTTGGGAGTTGGTCTATGAATTACTCATTGCAAGATTATTAACCTCTGACCTGCTCTTGTAGCCATAGTAATTATATGGTTAATCCAGTTCAGTTTCTGTTCAATAGTAATCACAAGGATGTTGATAGTGGGTCATTCAGGGTAGGTAACACCATTGAATGTAAAGTAACATTGGTTAGACTCTCCCTTATTAGAGATGGACATTGTCAGGACATGTGTGGCACACATGTTATTTGTCAGCTCAAAAGTGGATGTTGTCAAAAGTCTTGATGCCTTGGTCACAGACTTTCAGTAGCTGAGGAGTTCTGAATACTGCTGAACATTTTTGCAACCATCAGCAATAATCTCCATTTCTGACACAAACCTTATGAACTCCTGTAATGATCTCCTGGTGCTAAGATGACTGTCCTCCAACAACCAGAACCATCTTCCCCTGTGCTGGGCATGAACCTAACCAGCAGAGTACTTTGTCCTGATTCCACTGACAATAGTTTCACTAGGACTCCTTGATGCTACCGTCAGTCAACTGTTGACTGACGTTCAGGCAAACTTTCTCATCTCACCTCTGTGGAGTAAGTTAGATTGACTAAAGATTGACATCTGTGATGCTGGGGACCTTCAAAGGAGATCAAGATCATCCACATAACACTTCAGGCTGAAGATTGTTGGAAATGCTTCAGCTTTACCTGACAAGGAAAAAACAATTACATGGGTAATACATCAGAGAATGGTCAGCTTCAATGGAATTGTAGCACAAAATGAGTTAATACCATGATAGCCGCTCATCTCCCAAATTTACTTATGAACAGATTGAACTTTTATTGACAATATGTATTCTTTAAAAGAAAGGACATGTAGCAGAAAGATGACTGTGGATATAAAGTCAGTAACTGCCTGTCAAAAACTTGACAGGGACCATGGAATAACAAAGCTGTTAAGGAAAATTCAAACAACAACCCTTCATAAGGAGAGATACAAATCAAATCAAACTGGTCTCCTGCAGCTACAGAAAATGAAGAGCTGACCACCCCTTTCAGCAAGTAGCCATCTACTGTGGGTTATTAAAATCCACTTTCATCTCTGGGTCTCTGTGTATTGTTCTATTAGTGCTGACATGGACTACTGCACTGTAAATGTCATAGTTTGAGGTATCCATTAGACACCTTTGTCTGCAAGTAAATAAAGACTCCCCTGATTTGGAATGCAGGAAGTCAGACCAATCAGAGAAGTTACTGTCAAGAAAGGAAACAGGAAAAATCAGCTCTTCTTTTACAAATGCATTGTGATCAGTAACCTTTAACAATAGCAGCAGCAGTCATAGAATAATACAGCGCAGAAACAGACTCTTCAGTTCAGCTTGTCCATGTGACCAGATTTCCCAGACTAAATTAGTTCCATGTGCCTGAATTTGGTCCATATCTCTCTAAATTTTTCCTATTCATGCACCTGTTCAAATATCTCTTAAATGTTGTAATTGTACCCCCTCTATCATCTCCACTGGCAGTTCATTCCTTATACAAAACACCCTCTGCGTCAAAATGTTGACCCCCAAGTCCCTTTAAAATCTTTCCCCTTTCACCTTAAACCTATGCCCTTTAATTTTGGACTTCCCTACCCTTGGGAAAAGACCATGGCTATTCATCCTATCCATGCTCCTTTATGAACATTTATAAGATCACCCCTCAACCTCCTACACTGCAGGGGAAAAAAGTCCCAGCCTATCTAGCTTTTCATTTCAACTCAAACCCTCCAGTTTCAGTAACATCCTCGTAAATCTTTTCTGTACCCTTTTCAGCTTAATAATATTCTTCCTATAGCAGAGCGACCAGAACTGTACATAATACTCATCATTTACTTTTTATGGAACCCAGATGTTGACTTCTTTACCTTATATCTGCTATCTTTTTATTAAAGTCAAATTTTAATTTGTATGTCATGTGTGTCATGTTTTATCTTTTGACGCTAATAAACACATCCTTTCTTTAACTTAATCAAACCTGGTGAATTTGGCTCCTTTTGAAAATGTAAACATAATCGGATTGAGAAAAGGTTTTCACATTAACCTGGTTGTGACAAACAGAGTGGGGCTGAATTAAAAAGTGCTGCCAGTTTGTCCCTCCTCACCCAGCAGTTTAACCATTTCAGGGTATCCCATCTGAAATCATAACCAGTTGAGGACCTTCACCTGGGGACTAGTTGTAACATACAGCAAAGAAAAGGGGAAGCATAATATAAAATGGATTGAATATGGAAAACTTGAACAGTAGCACATAGTATATACTGAACAAAATAAATTGCATAATAATGTTTTCCATATGTATATTTGAAACAGTATTACATGGCAACTTACAGAAATTATTGTGAATTGTTTTAAAAAATCCATTCTATAATGTATTGTTTGATAAGGTTAAAAAGAATGTGTAACTTTATCTAAAGTGTGAGCTGAGGTAAGTTTAAAATATGCAGAAACATAGTCAGTCATATCCCTTTAATTTCAATCTCGTTCAAAAATTTAGATTCTGTAAATGCAGAGAAAACAAACTAAATTAAAAGATTGTTTTGAACATCGATATTTACAAAAAGGAAAAAGATGACAAATCCTCAATCAAACTTCTTAAAGCCACTTTATCTAAAACACATTCAAAGTGTTCAGTTGAACAGCAAGAACCGCAGATTTTTTTATAAAATAAAATTTGTGTTTTGATTTTTCTTTTCATATTGTACAAAAAGTGATAAGAGTTTTGTCTGATTTGAAAATGTCAGAATTCATACATAGTAGCAAATTCATGCTATCAATGTCCTGTTATAAATTAAGTTTGATTTTGTTGCTTCCTGAAAAAGGTTTTTTTTTCTCTGATCTGAGGGGGAATGTTGAATGTACTTTCCATAAAAGAACATAGAAGAGAGGTTGACATCTGCATAGTGATTCAGCAGCGAGCTCTTGGACCTTAGATGACAAATAGTGTAATTTCTAGAAGATTCAAATACTCTGTTTCTTACGTAAGTTATTTCTAGCAGAATGTGACTGCCTTGTTGGTTAGTTCCACATCTGCAACAAACTGATCAATCAATCCTCCAGATACAGAGTACAGTTCTCTTCACCTTGGTGCAAACAGTAGTTAATTCCTTAAACAGCATCTGTCACAGTAATCCTTCATCATTTTGCTTCTCTGATAAAACAGAATGGCTTTGAGGGAGGTGCAGGTCAGGCTGATTGATTTTGTTTTGCACGCTGATCCAATGGAGAATGGTTCAAGGTTTTCCTGCAACACACTCATGGCTCCAGCTGGTTATTTCTTGATCTTCTTTATCTGGGCATAGAGAGGCTCTTCTACCTGTGGGCAGACAGATACAGAATTAAACTGAATACAATCTTGCATTGCACTTCACATATATGTGTCTTGTCTCACTCATATACAGTTGGGTTATCACTAAACACTCATAAAAGCCTGGAAATACAATGATAAATAATTCATTTTCACAATCTGGATGGTAATCTGGTAAGGAAGCTCACAATCTTAATAGAACCGTTTGTTTTCAGTTAATTCACATAAAGTTAATGAAAAATGTGAGATTTCTATTACATATGGCCAATTAGATTATTACTCAGGTGGTGAAGTTAGAAAACTACTTTTTTGTTTAAAAAAATCTTATATATAAATGCATTCAAACATTTAATACTGTCTTCAATTCTTGCAGTCATGCTTTATATCAGGTTTCCCCCATTAACTATCTATATTGCCAAAGTTCAGTCTCAATGCCTCTATTTGGCTTGATGGTTGTGGTCTCTACTTTAGTTCTCTATTTTTCTCACTCACTACCCAAGCTCATGCTGAATTTAACTGAAGTTATAGAGTACAGGATTCAATTTTTGAATTTGATGAAATTTGCAGTTTGAAGATGTCCATTTCTGGTGTTGTTTCCTTTTTTTATAAATGTCTTTGCCAATGATGCATCTGTTGCAGCAATCATGAGCTGCAAGACTGGGATTCTTATGCTTGACAAAGAGCTATTAAATTGCATAGTAAAACCTCATATTTATAGCACATAACATCTCAGAGTACAGTATGAAACCCATTACAACACAAAAAATATTTTATATGTTTCATTGGCACAGTTTCATGCAGTTGAATGGAGTCGAATGAAAACAAAGCCATGTTTAAACAAAAAAACACACAAAAAAGATGATTATGGAACTAAAACAAACCACAATCCATGGGTCGCAGTGATCAGCAGCAGTGGGATGCGTGCACACCTAGGAAAAAGAAAAGAGATACCTACCCCAAAATCTGCTATCTAACTACCGACCTGTGGGGTTAAAGAATCATCAAGACAATCACCAACTACATCGTTGTTTGCAGATGTCTCACAACTAACAATCTGTTGAAACAAGAAAAGAACAATCAGTTTATTAAATGAAGAATTTATAATACAGTTTTCAAGGTAATATTTGATATTTTTCAGCAGTAGATATTAGTATTGCAAACGACAATTGATGCACTATCATCTGCTTGCAAAATGTTAGAATACATATTTGTTATTCCTGCCCTAATTACACTTTTCTGCTTCTGATTCCAAAGTCAGAAGGGTATTCTGTCTACAGACACCCAGAATAGTCTGAATTGACTCACCCTTTTCAGTTTCCAGTTCTTCAATTGGTAATTCTTCCAAATATTTAAAATGGATGATTTGGTCATTCATTTTTATGTCGTTTGTAGTAGCTTGTTATGCACAAATAGGCCACCACTGTTACCCATGTTACATAAATAACTGTATTTCCAATGCCCATCATTGGTTGAAAATCAATTTGGGATGTCTTGAGAGTATAATTTCAAATATTTCCATATCAAACCTCACTGTTATTCCTTCAAATAATGCTGTAATGCTGGTCAAGCAGAATTTATTAACAATATCTAAATTGTGAGGTCAAAATTAAATCATGTCACTCCAAGTGCTTAGCTGAACCTTCCTTTTTCTTTGGCCAAGTTCGAGTTTCCACAAGATTTTTGGAAGGCCTCTTGCCACGAGACTTAGCACATTTCCTCATCCTCATCTCACCTCACTAATTACCTATAATGCCCCCTGGCATTCTTCACATTGAATTTCTACTCATTTTACTATACGCCATTCCTGGAACAACTAGTCATGTGAGGAAATACTGAAATTCACTGGCCTTTCTTGCATGTGACATCTTTAAAAGGCTGGTAAGCATCTGAAAAAAAAACTGTCAGCAACTGCCCTGCACAGTTCCTGACATTTGCTCTAGATATGGCAGACAGAGGGGAATTAGGCATCCTATCTTTATGGGATGGGGTGGGGGGGTGGGGGGGTGGTGGGGGGGGGAGGGAAACCAAGAATTCCCATTGGACAACTTCGTGTTGATGGGGGTCTTTTGCTAGGACCAGCAGTGGATGCCAAGACATTATGTCAGCCTAGTCTGAGTTTGCCACCCAGGTAATGCGGGCTTCATCTAGTGAAATGTTCAGCAATGTTGGAAGAAGATCAATGCACCTTTCCACTCTGCTAACTTGAGAGTCACCATCTTCTCTCAGATACATTACCTCTCCTTAAACTCACAGTACAACTTTATTTTCAACAGCTAAATCAAATCAGAGATTCTCCAACTTTTTTCATCAATATCTTTGAATTTAAGTCATCATATTTGTTGATTTTCGTATTTGAAATTTGAGGAACTTCTTCAGTAATATTTCTCTTGAAGAATAATTCCAATTAACAATGCTTGAGCCAAATCTATGGCTCCACAGGCTGAAATAGTGGTCTCCTCAGTGAAAGGTGAGACCAAGCACAAATTTCATTTCTTCACTGTTTGCTACAATGTATCTCCTTCAACTGTTTATGATTCTGCCACATTTACTATCCTATTACTACTAAAGTGTTTATAAAAATGCATTTTGTATTTTTGGTCTTTTTATCCCTCTTAATTTTTCTAACCTCCCCATTAATATCTAGTTTGGAGATCATGGACGTACATGTAAAACCATTTGTACTTTGGCATTGAATTTTGTATTGAAAGTACAAAATGATTTTTGGTGTTACACATGTAAATACTATTCTCTACTTAATATACGAATGTATGAAATTGTAGCAGGAGTAGACTGTGTGACCTTGTGAACTTGTTTCACCATTTAACATGATCAAAGCCAATTTTCTCCTTCAACTCCAGTTTATTTGCTCTCTACATCCCTCCATGCTCTAACAGCATAACCAATTAGTTAAAGTCAACCGTAAACATACACCAATATGGAGCATTCAAAATGGGAGAATTCTAAAGATTCAGGACTTTTTAAGTGAAGAAATTCCACCTCAACACCACCACCACCACAACCCCTCCCTCCCCCTCACTGGCCCCTCCTACATGATGAACTCTTTACCTCAGGCTCTGCCAGCATGTTCTAGACTCTCCAGCTAAAGGATACAAAATCTCAGGTTCTATACTATAAATTTCATTGAGATCATCTCTCAATCTTCGAAACTCCAGAATATGGCAAAATTTGTTTAGCTTTTTATCACACAAAAGCCCTGTCATTCCAGGAATCAATTTGGAGTACCTTAATTTAAGCATCACTCATGAAAATATATCCTTCCTTAATCATGGAGACAAAAACAGCAATGTATTTCAGGTGTGGTCTCTCCTTAACTTTATACAACTGTAGCAAAATTTCCTTATACCCTTGCAATAAAGATAACAAGCCTTCATTCTCCCAAACTGTTTTCTGTACCTGCATGCCTACTTCTTGCATTCTTTGTTTGAGTATGTCCAAGTCTCATAAAACATTAATATTTAAAAGTTGTATGCCCTTTAAAAATATTGTGCTTTTTTATTTCATAACCAAAGCAAACACCTTCACACTTCCTCGCATAATACTCTCTTCCTGTTATCTTGACATTCAGTTGGTTAATGTGTTTAGGTCTCTGGACCCAGGTGTAGGACCATTCAACACAGCCATCTTGGCACGAGCGATTTGGCGCAGCCTATTTTGGCTCTGACCCATTTAGGCGCAGAACTGTTTTGGCGCAGCTCATATTTATTCCTTTTCAGGCTTAGTGAAAAGCATTAATGAAAGCAATAAAATGAAAAATAATGCTAATCCTCTCTAGTAAAAATGTTAAAAAGAAAATAAAAATAAATGAAATAAGGTAAATACGAAAAATCTAAAATGACGTTTATTCAAAATTACGGGCAGTTTCAGCAGCCCATACTTTTATCTTTGAAATGACAGTATCTCTTTCCACCTTAGATGCCAAAGCTGCATGCGAATGTTCATGAATTTGTTTCACTAGGTCACCATTTATAACAAGAATTTGAGCTTTGCAAATGTCTTTCCTCTCACATCTCCAAAACTTTGTTATCTTATCAGCAGCATATCTATCAAATACGTATATATAGCCATCGTATGAGCACTTTTCCTTTCCATGTTTTGACAACAAAATTGTTGATGACATTTTAATGGGTTATATTTTATTTTAATAATAACTACAAACTACTGAATAACTACAAAACAGTTCTGCGCCAAAATGGGTCTGCGCCAAAATGGGCTGCGCCAAACTGGCCGCGCCAAATCGCTCGCACCAAAATGGCTGCGCTGAATGGTCCCACTCCGTCGAACCCTTTTAGTGGCTTCATCACAGTTTACATTCCCACGCACCTTTGCATCAAATTTTATCAAAGTCGTTAATATCAATTGTAAACAGTTGAGGCCCTAGCAACCGCTGCTTGTAAAACATTACTATTTAGGGTTTGCCAACTTGATAATGCCCCATTTATCCTAACTCTCTGTTCCCTGGCCATTAATCATTCATAAGCATTCATCCATAATGAGATATCATTTCAAACCCCAGAAATTCTTATCTTGCATTTTGATATTTTGCGTGACAATTTATTACACACTTTGTTTTTGCAATTCCAAGTATACTACACCAATTAGATCTCCTTTAGCTATGTTACTAATTACATAGTTAAAAAAACTTTTTAAAAGGCTGTGTCCTATTATCCTGTCCCACTAGCTACCTGACAAAGGAGCAGCACTCTGAAAGCTTGTACTTCTAAATAAACCTGTTCGACTATAACCTGGTGTTGTGTTTCAACTAAAAAAAACTAATAATATTGTCAACTGATAAGATTGTTGACCCAAAACCATGCTGACTCAATCTGATCATGCTATGATTTTATAAGTGCACTATTAAAGCATCATTAACAATAAATTCCGACATTTTCCTGATGACCATTATCAGGCTAACTGCCCAATTACTCTCTCTCCTTTCTTTAATAGAAGTGGTACATTAGCTAAGTTTCAATCTGCTATAAGCATTCCTCCACTATCTCTGCAGCTACTGCTTTTATAATTCTGGAATGTAGGTCATTACGTTCAAGGGATTCTTTAGCTTTTTGTGTTTATTTCAAAAAATAAGAAAAATTCTAAGGGACTGACTCACAATCTTTGGTTAACTAAAGATAGTGCTGAACTCAAAGAACAGATATATAATTCTGCAAAGATAAGTGACGGGTAAGAAGATTGGACATTATATATAAAAAGGCAAAGAATTATGAAAAGAAAGGAAAAATTATACTAGGAAAGAAAGTTAGCCAAAAGTATGAAAATATTTTATACTTTCTGGGCATTTAAAAGGGCATTGGATAGGAGTATGGAGGATAGTTGGCTGGTGTAGGTTAGGTGGGCTTGGATCGGCGCAACATCGAGGGCCAAAGGGCCTGTACTGCGCTGTATTTTTTCTATGTTTCTATGTTTCTATTTCTTTAGATATTTCAAATTGAAGAGCGTTGGCAAAATAAACATTAGTCCTATAGAAAATGGAGGAACTGTCGAAAATTACAATTGTCAGGAAGCAGTATTGAGTAAATTGTTGGAACTACAAATTGACAAATCCCAGGTCCTTGTGGATTTCATTCCAGGGTCTTAAAGGTAACAGCTCGTGAGGTAGTTAATGCACTGATTTTAATTTTCCAAAACTCATTCGATTTGAAGAAGGTACTTGTAAATTGAAAAAAAAAGCTAATGTAAATCATTTATTCAAAAAGGGAGTAAGGCCGAATGCAGGAAACTACAGGCCAGTTCGCTTAATATCTATCACAGGGAAAATGTTAGAAGCTATTATTAAAGAAGACACTTGGCACTTTCTCTTATCAAAGGGAAATCATGTTTAACAAATTTATTGGAATTCTTTGAAGAAGTAACTTGTGTTATGGGTAAAGGGGAACCAGTGCAAGTATTTTACTTAGATTTCCAGAAGGCATTTGATAAGCTGCTATATCAAAGCTAATTTTAGAAAATCAAATCTCCTGGTGTAAAGGGTAACATATTAGCATGAATAGAAGTTTGGCTGGCTAACAGGAAGCAAAGGGTAAGAATAACTGGGTTTTTTTCAGGCTGGCAGGGTGTGATGAATAGTCTGTAAACAAGTGTTAGTGCTGGGGCTTCAACTCTTTATAATTTATGTAAATGGTTTGGATGAAGGGACTGTAAATTTGGTAGTTAAATATGCTGATGACACAAAGGGATGAAAGGGATTTTAAATTGTGAAGAGGACATAAGGTGTTTTCAAAGGGATGTAGAATCATAGAATCCCTACCATGGGGAAACAGGTCATTAGGCCCATCGACCCTCTGAAGTGTATCCCACCCAGATCCACCCCTTGCCCTACCCCTGTAACCTTGCATTTTCAATGGCTAACCCACCTAGCCTGCACATCCCTGGACACTATGGATAATTTAGCATGGTCACTCCACCTAACCTGCAAATCTCTGGACATGGGAAGAAATGGGAGCACCTGAAGGAAACCCACACAGACACACGGAGATAATGTGCAAACTCCATACAGACAGTCACCCAAATATGGAATCGAACCCAGTTCTCTGGCACTGTGAGGCAGCAGCACTATTCGCTGAGTCACCAAACCACAATAAAGGTAAGTTTAGTGATTGGGCAAAGATCTGGTAAAGGCAGTGTCATGTGGGAAAGTGTAAAATTGTCCATTTAGACAAAAAGAATGAAACAGAACCATATAATCAAAATGGTGAGAGCTCTGAGAGAGATCTCAATGATTCTTAGTGCCTGAATTACAGAAGGACAGTATACAATTACAGCAAGTAGTGGAGAAAGTTAACAAAATGTTTTTTATTATTCCAAGGAGAATTGATTGCTAGAGTAGAAAGGTTATGATTCAGTTATACAGTGAAGTGGTGAGATCACATCTGGAGTACTGTGTACCATATTAGACACTGTTCTTAGAGAAGGATATTAATACATTGGAAGCAGTTCAGAGAAGGTTTGCTATACTAACACCTAGAATGTGTGGTTTGCTTTATGAGGAAAAGCTGAACAGGTCTTCTCCGCATCCTTTGGAATTTTGTAGATTCAGAGGAGACTTAACTGAAATATGTAAGAACCTGAGGGTACTTGATTAGATGAACATTGAAAGGATGTTTCCTTTTGTGGGAATCTAGATCATTTAAAAATAACAGGTCAAGCATTTAAGACAGACATAAGGAAACTTTTTATCATTCTCAGAGAGTTATGAATCTTTGGAATTCCCTTTCTCAAAAGGCAGTGGATGCAGAATCATTAAATATTCTTATGGCAGAGGAAGATAGATTCTCGATTACTAAGGGGATTAAAGATTATCGGGGATAACAGGAATGTAGAGTTGAGGTTAAAAAATCAAATCAACTATGACCTTATTAAATTTGAAAATCACACAATACCAGGTTATAATCCAACAGGACCATAACCTGGTGTCATGTGATTTTCAACTTTGTCCACCCCCAGTCCAACACCACTACCTCCACAGCACTACCACCTATTAAATGGCAGAGCATGCTTGAAGGACTGATCGGCCTATGCTTGTTCCTTGTTTATTTGCTCTCAATACTTTTTCTCTGCTGTATCAATTGCGTCAAATTTTTTACTTGTATTAAACACTCAGTTACTCTCAATGCCAAGTACATGATTTGAGTCTTCTGCTGTGAAATCAGGCATAAAATATTTAATCAATGTCTCTTCTATTTCCTCATTTATCAAGATAATTTATCATGTATCAGTATCTAAGGTTCTAAGAGTCACTCAACCCGAAAAGTTAACTCTGATGTTTCTCCACAGATGCTGTCAGATCTGTTGAGCTTTTCCAGCAATTTCTGATTTGTTTCTGATTTACAGTATCTGCAGTTCTTTCAGTTTTTAAAAAGTACTAACCATTACTTTAGCTTTTCATATACATGGAAAAGCTCTTGCAGTCTCGTTCTCTGTATTCCTGGCTAGTTTATCTTCATAGTTTTTTTTTAATCACATTTTTGGTTCCCCTTTCCTGGTTTCTAAACCTTAGAGACATGCTACAATGTTTTGTAATATTATCCAAAACTAACACAACAAGACATGGATGAATCTTTCTAGCTGATTTTTTTTATGCGTAATGTATTCTTGTTAAACATATAGAGTCATTTCTATAAATGTGTCCCAATACTCAGAAGGAAAAAACAGTAAAATGCATGGATGGCACATTCTCGTCTGACTCGTGTTGTGTACTTCAAAATGGAGCATAGGTACAACCAATATGCTCATTTCCAAATATCCCTTTTTATAAACTGTTTCACTGATACATAGTTGTATCTTTTAGTCAATTTTCTAACCAACCTTAAGTAGTTCCCCTCTCGTACCAATGCAATTGATTCTATTTAAGACTCTTGTTTGCGAATGGATTATCTGATTAACATCTTAACAATGGAATTAAATTGTACTGGAGTTTTACATTGCACTTGAATTGTGATACTTAACATAGAAGCTCTTATAATTGACATTAGATGCTTAGTAAGTGTGTTCTCTTCCCCAGTACTCATTTCTTTCACTTTTGGTGTTCTAAATTCAGTAAAATATGGTACAGGAGATGGCACTACCTCTATTACTTTGCTGCTTGAATACTCACAGCTACTTGCAACTTGCTGTTGGTTTGGTTGTCCAACTCATCCCCCAATTGGCCACCGGGAGTAGGGTCACTAGGATTCTCAGTTAGTGACCTGGATGGAAGATTCTGGTGACAAGAAGTGGTGGGAGAGGTCTGAAGGGGAGAAGCAGCTGGCGTGCTCTGAGGAGGAGATGTCGCAGGTGTGTGCTGACAAGATGCCTCAGGTGTGTGCTGATGTGGAGATGAAGTTGGAGCTTCATGGAAGACAGAAAAACAGAAGTAATAACAAATGAAACTGTTTCCAAAGCAAGCTATTTAACAGTTTCAAAATAAATGAACAAAATCTTCTGCAATTGTTATGAAGTCCTGCTTTTCAGCAAATAATAGATTGTATATGTGCTTAAGTAGAGTCCAACTTTGCTGAATGTATGCTGTTGAACTTGCAACATTTTATTTTTTATATCTTTACCTGTACTCGTGATGATTACAAACTCTCAATTTGACAACCACAGTCATTTAACAGGTGGGTTTCAGTTAGTATTGTGAACTTTTTTTGTCAAATATTTTTGTTGCTTGATGTAATGGGATCCAAAAAACAGCAATAACAAATAAAATGGATTCCTAAAGCAAAACACTTAATAGTTTCAAACTAAATAAAACAAAATCTTCTAAATTTGTTATGATGTACAGCTTTGCAGCTAATCAAGTATCATGTACATTCTTAAGTAGAGTCCAAATTGGCTATATGTGCGCTGTTGAACTAGCAACATTTTAATTGTTACATCTTTCCTTCGATTTTGTGATGCTTAACTCTCAATTTGAGAACCACAATCATTTATTTATGTTCTTGATTGTACTGCATGCTTTTAGATAACAGGTGGTTTGCTTTAGAATTGTGAATTACAAACTCCAAACATTTTGTTTTATGTGCTCTTCTTCTTACTATGTTAGAAACATACAAACCTACCGAACCTAATAGTGATGCATGCCATATCACAATATAAACATTCACTACCCTGCCCATACAACTTC
This sequence comes from Chiloscyllium punctatum, assembly GCF_047496795.1. Taxonomy (NCBI): domain Eukaryota; kingdom Metazoa; phylum Chordata; class Chondrichthyes; order Orectolobiformes; family Hemiscylliidae; genus Chiloscyllium; species Chiloscyllium punctatum. Next base: position 81,602,734 of record NC_092745.1, read on the forward strand.
CTGGGAGAGGTGTTAAAGTGGATTAATAAACCCAGGCTAATTTAGGGGAAAAATGCACAAGGTTCTTTTTCAACATATTTTGATGATCAAAACTAATCAACGATATCCTCTGTGCACCATATTTCCTGCAGTACCAATTTTTGAAAGAAATGATGTCTGCCACAACCAAAAACCAGCTGACCTTCCACTGCCGGTGCATAAAATAGCAACCTTTTCCAGAGAATCACTGTTTTGTATTAACATTTATTAACTTATTCTTTACCATGACTTAACATATACTGCTTATGCATCTTCCCTTCCTCAATACAAACTTTGTATACTCATTTCTCGTAACATTGCTACTTCATTTAGATCTGGTTAATCCTTATGTCTTTTGACCTTGGTGATAGGCCACATCATGGGCATTGATTCTTCGCGTAGACTTTTGATAGAAAAACACACACATGACGTAACTGTGATTTTCAAATAGTAAACATTATGTTTTCAGGAAGAACATTAATGAGGAACATTAAAAATATTCCATCAGCAAGTCCATCATTAAAAATCAATTTAAATATGACATTTTGCTCGTTTATATTGTTCCATGGAGGAACAGATTTTAAAGATTCTGCTTCAACTGCACCAAAACCCCACTCATTGCTTTCTTTTCACATAGCCTTTAGGAAACAAAAACACTGAAAAGAAGAATAATGCTACTCTGTGTGGCTTGCAATCTTGAATTCTTACAGTATCTGTTCTGTAATAATAGTCTATATCTCTTTGGTATATTGAATATTCAAAGCAGCCATAGAGTTTTTAAAGAACATTAAATCAAGCAGCAACTAGGAGCACCAACATCAGTTAGTTGGATTTTTCAGAACCAGTGCCTACTTTCTGAATTTTATTTAAATAATATGTTCATTCTTACCAATGATACAAAATGTCACTTGGACTTCTGTCCAAAAATTATATTCCTGATCATTTTTTCTTCCGTGTAAAAAGTAATTGCATTAAGGAAAATGAAATTTTGAATGTTCAGATGGCTCAATGGATAATGGCATAACATGACAGATAGCCATAGGGAGAGAATCTTCCAGAATTCTGAAGTATCATGGGAGTTCTACTTAATAGCCTTACTGGGAGTGGAGAAAATGAACAGCCAGCAATCTAACTCCTGATCGCTATTCAGTGAGCCATCTAAAAATTCATGTATGAGGATGTCAAGCATAGAGAGGATCAACTCAACTGGGATTTCAACCCATGTACATTCACCTGCTAACAATCAAATGTTTAGGTTCATATTGTGATGAGGCCGTTAAAATAAGGTATTGGAGAATTAAAGGCATTTGTGGAACCATAATCCAGCACAAGGAAGGAAAATTAGCAGAAAAAAAATAATTTTCTCAAGATCACACATGATTAAAGGAAAAAGTAATAACTGTCAAGAAACTTACGTGAATTGGTTGATGATGGTGTGGAATTGGAGGTTGCTGGAGTTAGATTTAACTGAGAGATATCAAAGTCATCAGCATCATCCATTTCCTGTGCCATCCCAACTTTGTTAAAATAGCTTGTGAAGGCCTCTGAGGTGCACGAGAGTGATGGCTGTTCGTTTCTTCTTGATGGCACTACTGGGGGTTTGACCATTTGGAATTCTTTAAACATCTCCTTCCCCATTTTCTGTTTTGGCTTCTCTTCTTGATGACTGGCAATTGTTGGTTGACCAGCAGATAAGGCTGCTTTAAACATGGCAGTTTGTAGTGGCATAGGAGTTTGTGCTGACATGAAAACAGTAGGCTGGAATGGGCTTCCAACAGGAGCCCACTGCTGCTGAACAGCAAATAAGGTAGGTTGGCCCCATGCTGTTGACTGGACTCCAGCTAACAAAGGGTTGATGATATTTTGAGCACTTGATTGTTGCGCCCAGACTGCAGGTGGCACCGCTCCCATTGTGACATATCCTGTCCAAGTCAACAATGAAGATTACTGTGACAATACTCATTTTTACCAATGGCATATTAAATAAACATTCCTCAGAACATGAAATAAAGTGAGAAGATTGATCATCAGCTGACTAAACATGACTCCGAGAAGGAATAGACTAAACATGTTTAATAGACCTTTTTTTGATCCAGGAATTGTTCACTAACATAACTGGTCCTTATCATAACGCTGACCAACACTTTACCTGTGGGCACACCAGCAGTGTTGAAAGGAACAGATCCAAACAAGTCAGGTCTTCCTGTCGGCTGGGCACTTAGAACTCCAGAGGCAAATGTGTCTGATCCAAGGGCATTTGCAGGTGATGCTGGGGTCTTAAAAAATACAAATGATTTAGTGATACTACCACCTAGATGAAATATTCAAGGTTCAGATTTTGCAACTGTTAAAAACAACATCAAAATCAAACCACAAAATACTTCTGTATTCTTCAAGTTTCAATAGTTACAAAAAAAAATTAAGAATGAAATATTTGGTTTCAAAAAAGGTTAGAAATATTGTATCCTTTTGCATTTTTCTAGAATTAAATCTATGTAAATATAATTCCATTCATTCCCTCTTAATTCCACTTTGCTATGACACCATTTTAGCTAAATGTTTTTGCACTCATTTTAGTGACAGAAAAATTACAAACTAATTTTAAGGAATATGAATATTTAATTTCCTGTGGTGATGTCATTTCCTGTTCTTTTTCTCAGGGGGTGGTAGATGGAGTTTAACTCGATATTCTGACCGGAACACTATCGACAAACGCATCAAGTTAGACCCCATCTACCACCCCCTGAGAAAATGATGTCAGTTTTGATGACTGACATCACCACAGGAAATAACATCACTAACCCAAAGAAACCCAAACATATAAATAGAAAGCAGGAATCATGTACACTGCTTCGCCTGAGGCCCAATGAAGATGTTACCTAGTAGGGTGATGAAACGTTTGGAAATGAACCTCCCAACTCAGCGAGCAAATCTACATCCAGAGCCACAACCTGAGCTATAAATCTTCTCAAAACTTGCGAAAACCACGTTGACTCTACCTGATGACCTTCAATGTATCCAAGTGCCATGTTATAGCTTCTTGAATAATAGCTTTTATCGTTTTCCCTATGATAAATGTTCAGCTAACTGGCCTGTTGTTTCCTGCTTTCTCCTCCCTCTCTTACCTTAGCCATTTTCCAATATAAAGGAACCTTCCCTGAAGATAATGCATTTTGGAAAATTAAAACAAAATATCAATTATTTCATTAATTACTTCTTTTAAGACCTTCGGATGAAATACAAGAGGACCTGAGGACTTGTCAAATTGCAGTTCAGACAATTTACTCAGTACCACTTCCCTGGTAATAATAATTTTCTTGATTCCTTCCTCTCTTACAAATGCTGCATTACAATCCTGGGATGTTATTTGTTTCCTCTCTCACGATGATTAATGCACAATATCTTTTCAATTCATCTGTTGTCTCTCACCTCCATTGCTTATTTCCCAGACTCATTTTCTATAGGGTCAATACTTTCTCTCTTGACTCTTTTCTTTTTTAATAACTAAAGAAACTTTTCCTATCTGATTTTATATTTTTAGCTAACTTTCTCTCTAACTTTTTTTCTTCCTTATTAATCTTTTAATAATTTGTTACTGTTCCGTTATAGGGCTGTAAGGATCACTCTGAGAACTTAAACAAATTGATGAATACTTAAAATTGGCACCTACCCCAAGTGATGTAATGTCAGGGGGTGTAGACATATCACCAAAGAGGTCTAACTGATGAATTGTCTGGAAAGAAACATACCAGATTGATTACTCTCTTGTAATATAGATAATGGCATTTCCTTGGCATTACATTGTACATTATTGAAATGTACATTTTAACTATTAACAATTCAGTGTAGTGCCCCATGGAGAGTAAGTAGACTCACTGAACTTCTTTAAAAAAAGTATACCAAGTTTTGATGAATGATATGTTTATTCAATTACATAAAGCCCTCTTGCAATGGGATAAGGCAATAAAAATCAATCTAGCCAGTTGAACCCATATCCTCAGTCTTATTGCAATATATTAAAATATTTTTCAATACCTTTCTCCAAGACATGCTTCCTTGTACTTGCATGGTGTCAGGTACATATAATCACACCTATTACAACTTACCAATAATGACTGGTATTTATAAAATGGCTTTTAATACAGTTTAGACATTTAACTTAAACAGAAATTGCTGGAAAAACTCATTGGGTCTGGCAGCATCTGTGGAGAGAAATCAGATTAACGTTTCGAGTCCAGTGACCCTTCTTCAGAACATCTCTCCTAGACATTTGACTATTTTGTAAAGAGGAAATCTAGGCAAATGATGTAGATGGAACTGTGGAACACCCTGCCTATTTCTGACAGTGCATTAACATAAGTCTACAGACATTAACTTTTCCACATATATCATCAAACATCAATGTGTGGAGTGGGATGCCTTCTAATTTTCCTCCTAACTAATCCACAGGCACTGAAATCAACTATAACACGTCTCATACATTTGAATAGAATTCAGGATCCTTTCTTTCTGTTCTATACATTATGTCATGTAGTAATTGACTACATCAGCAGGGGGAGGTATTGGACTATTTATTTGTGTCGACTTCTCTGAAAGTATTTAAAAAGCGTGTGGAAACATAGGACTAAGTTTGAGTTGTGTTGAGCTTTTTTACAGGGTTATTTGCTGCAAAGCTTAGCGAGTCCTCTTGTAACATTTTACCAAACTTGCCTCATTAATTACCTACCACACTCCTGTGGCATACCTTATGTCTGATTTCCACCCATTTTACCATATGCCAATCCTACAACAACACGATATTCAGTGAGTCTCCGTCAAATCACTGGGATTCTGCGCCAGTGTCTGATCCATCTTTAAAAGGCCTGTGTACATCTGAACTAGCACTGGTATTTTGAAGCTGCCTTGCTCACTGATAAAGTGCGAATATGGTGGAGAAGGGGAAGGTACCACCGTCATTCTCCAACAGGGGTATAGAGGTATTGCTTCAGGCAGTAGTCCAGAGGTGAGCTGCCCTCTTGCTGGAGGACTGGCAGAGGGGGCTACAACATCACATCTTGGTCTGAAGTCACCACCTGGGTCAGTGCCACCTCCAGAGTGATTGAATGGTCAGCAATGTCACAGGGTCAATGGCCTTCTCTGCTCCACCAAGGAAAGTGCATACTTTTCTCTTTGTTATATCGCATTCACTCTATCTTTGCCACTACACCCATTCCCCTACCAATGTTCTGCTGCTCTTACTACTGCATGCACCACCTTCCCTTACTTGCTCTTGTTCACCCCAACCTCACACACCACTGTCCCTGCATGCCCTTCCTGAGGACTGCCTCCTCACACCAACATTAACTGATGTGCCAACTACTGTTACCACATTAATTCCCTTCCTTTCTGTTGTTACAGGAGAAGACAGCTAACAATAGGGCATAATAAGCATGTATGGGTGAGGAGGTGCCTAACATCAGGGATCCTGAATATTAATGAGGTGAGCTGTGCCATTAGCGTGGTATTTAACAAGCAATAACCACCATCAACTGGCATCTCACAGCTGCCGAGCAAGAATCTCTGCAAGCCACTTGTGAAAAGCATAAAAGATGGCACAGGTTGCTTCCCACATTAAGATGGGCCTTGCCACACTTTTTGCCTGATTTTGCCACGCATCTCGCTTTAGTCATCATTGCTCAGACCTCTATAATATACTGTTCATTACAGCCTTGAATTTCAAGAAATCCTGTTCATTGTTACACTAATGCCAAAGTGTAACGTTCATCCACCCACTTACTTTGATTTGGATATATGTCAAATTGTGGGGATAGTGACATTTGAATATTGTGGATAGACGGCTAAGTTTCCTCAGAGGTGCCCATTTCAACACTACATTGGAATATCAGAGCCATTCAGATGGCAGGAAGGAATGAGAATAAGGGGCAGAAAGTTAGTGCTGCCATCTTTCATCAGGAAATTCACATATGTCCATTTTTGGGCACATGGGAAACACAGGGCAACCCCTATACCAGAATAGCAAGGCGATAGGTATAAATGAAACTGGACTTCAGACTTCTTTTCAATTTAGCCAGTGAGTTTTGAAGAATAAGAGGCAACTAACTATCAAAATGTGATCGAAGTTCAGACCAAAGATGTAGATCGAAGGAATTGTTAGGAGTACTCTGTCACATCATGTCTTCATATTTAGGAACTATGTATTTAAAATGTACACCTTAGTTATAATGAAATAAATGGGCTGCCTCAGTGCAAAACAGATTTAAGTTGGATTCCTCTTAACGTCATTATATAATACCAACAATGGTTTAATCCTTATTTATGCCATTTATTCGATATTACAAATATGAAAGATGGTAAACCTCTAGCTTGACTATTCCAATGTTTTCCTGAATGGTTCGCCATCAATCACCTTCTTTAAACACCGGCTCATCGACCATCTGGGCATCATCTGTTTCCTGTGCCCACCCGTAATATACAGGTACACTGGTGAGCATTGATTCAACTGTGAATTTGTATCAGTGAGGCAATTTCACAGCAGAGACATGGGACTGGACTTTTAGACCCTGTAGAGGTGTAGAATAAACAGACATGATCTGAAAATACCAGAAGCACCAGTCAGGTGGTGGCTAATTTCCCAGCCCTGCTACTGATGCTGGCCATTTTTACTGAGGCAGGTTGAGGGCCTGCGTGGATATTTAGATGTTTTTTAAATAAATCAGACATGTTATGATACATCTCTGGTGCAGGTGGAACTTGAATGCAAGCCTTCTCATTAAAATGAAGGGACCCTATACTGAGTCACAAGACCCCTGCACAGATATCTATCCAAATTGAGGCAGGTAACCAATTAGTCTCATTGATAGACTTGTTAATAAGGCTTACAGCAGGCTGAGTGGGAGTTTTTGATGCAATGAGTAGCAGTTTAACTGCCTGGAGGCAGGTGGCTATCAGCAGCCTTCCTCCCCACACTCCACGAAATCTATTTTTAATTAAAGATTGAAAACAGTTGGTCAATGACATAGTAGACTGAGGTAAGTATCCTCTCATTTTCTACCCTCTACTCCTCTCACACTGAAACATCTCTGATCCAGAGTCTACGCCTCATCTTCAATTGGTTAGGGCAACTGTCTCCATGTCAATTAATTGTCTGCAGACAAATGCACCATTATCTATTGCCAACATGCCTCTTTCCCTGGGACAATCAGGACTAGGAAACAATCTTCTTTACTGATGCAACAATTTGTTGCATTGTAATAAATCAAGGAAGTAAAGAAATAACTGGGTACTGTCAGGTATCATCAGTGTGCATATAAAAGCTGACCCTCTAGTTGCAGATGTTATTCCGCGGTAGATGAGGCTTTTCATAATAATGTCTTTCACAATTTTTAATTTGTGTAAATACATTTCTTCATCTTTGTCAATCTTGAAAATTAATAGAGGGTGACTAATAACCTCAAAATGCCGAAGACAGCACTCAAAATGGTAATAATTTAAACCAAACAAAGTTCGGCTTAATACATGTGAGAAGTAATTACCTCTTGATTTTTGTTTCAATTAAGTTTTTTGCAAGTAAATGACATAACAATGCAATTAGTATTGGGATAGCTTACCTCAATCATAGAGTGAATGCAAGTTGGGAGGTAATGGCCTGGTTTTATTACCGCTAGACTATTAATCTAGAGACTCTGGTAATATTCTGGGGCACAAGCATAAACAGAAATTGCTGGAGAATCTCAGCAGGTCTGGCAGAATCTGCCAAGAGAAAACAGAGTTAACATTTTGAATCTTGTGACTATTCTTCAGTTTCTGAAGAAGTGTCACGGGACTCAATATTAATTCTTGTTTTTTTGACATCTGCTGAGTTTCTCCAGCAATTTCTGTTTTGGTTTGTTTTAGATCTCCAGCATCCACAGTTCTTTGTTTCACTTTAATGTTCTGTGGATCTGGGGTCAAATCTGCCAATGCAAGTGTTGGAGGATGAATTCAATAAAAAAATGGAGTTAAAAGTCTAATGATGGCCATAAAACCATTGACAATTGTTAGAAAATCCAACTGCTTCACTAATACCCTTGAGGAAAGAAAACTAACGTCCTTACCTAATCCAGCCTGTGTGTGACTCCACACCTACTGCAATGTCATTGACTCTTTCTGGGCAATTAGGGCTGGGCAATGAAAACTTGCATAATCAGTGATGCCCACATCCCATGAATGAACATTAAAAAATAACATACTGATGAAAAGGACAATAAGCTCAAGAAAACTCTTGATACTCAACCCATTCCAAACACTAGAGATAGGAAATAATTATAGCAACCAGTTTATGAAATCTAAACAGTTTTACTCTCATTATCATCATTGGCTGGAAATCAAGCCCTGCTATTCCTGGAGTCATCACAAAATTTAAAGATTCTAACAAAGATGCCAAATTACTCAATTTGCTGACTTTAAGGTGCAGGTTCACAAACAGCAGAAACCAGGTTCACAGACAGCACAAACCAGGTTTCTAGAATTAAAAGAATTAAAATTTACTGGAAGTAAGAAGATTCTAACTGCAGATAAACAATTGTGAACTACTGACATATTATTCTATCAGTTTAAACTTTTACCAACTTATAAACTCCCTTTCTACACACATATATGAACACACACACAAAATGGATGTTATAAATGGAGGGAAAGACTGGGAAGGCAGTATGTTGGCCCTGTCCACAGACTTTGCTGAGATGATCCTTTTTGCTGACCATAACATTGGTTCTCAATTTCCCTTCTCCAGGTTCTTTCACTCATTTGCAAGTGGCACAAGATGACTGGTTGACACTTGGGAAAATGTTATTGACCTATTCATTTAAAGTCACAGCATATCAGCAACTAATGAGGGAAAATAAGTTGGCTATCTTCAAACTTGAGATGCATTTTTCTTGAAACAGTTCTTTTTATCCAAAAGGGCTAATGGCTTCTGCCAATCTCATTCACATCCCTAAGCTGTTTGCAAACTATTTGGGAGCCAAACACACAATTGCTGGCAGGCAGAAAGCCTTTGTCACTAATAACTGGTCACTAGCTCACAAATCAAGTAGTTACTTGTTGCCAGCCAAATCTCTATTCATACACAATCCTTGGCTCCACCTTGATTGCAAATCTTCCTTGCCTCTTTGATTGAACACACAGCAGTGTAAACAGCACTTACAATGAATGTTAGATGTGACAATGCTGCTCCTTTGACAAGGTTATGCTATCCATGGCTTTTATTTTCAGGCAGGTCATAAAAGCAGTGATTCCAAAAAGTCTAGCTTTGAAGGGTTTTAGGGCCAATTTGATTATAGCTAAGAGATATTTCCTCAGGCAAAAAGCTTTCAAGTTTAAAAAAAACTGTAAAATGTTTTATAACGAAAGGGGAGTGGCCAATTCTCCCAGCTCAGCTTTTCTTTTCCATGCTGAATCTCTCTGCCATCTCTCTCTCTCTCTCTCACCTATAAGAACCTGTGTTTGATTTTACTTTTTCTGCTGAGGGTGTCTATAGGGATTGTTGCAAGAATTTGGAACAGCATCAATAAGTTGTGATAATCTGTTGGGTTTTCAGATAGGTTGTTATTCTATATTCTGTTCTCTTTTGTTTGGTAATTTTGCAAACAAATTCTGTTTTGTTTAAAACTAAATGGTTGGGCCAGCTACATCACTCCTGGAATATCCACTTTACACCTGCTTAAAACAACGAGCAAAATTATGGTTTGGGCTACTTGAATTGTTTTGAGGGGGTCTGGCCCTGGTCCATAACACAGCTTACTTTCTTTTAAAATGTCTAACAATCTTTCAACAAATCTTCAAATTTAAGCCAGCCCTTTCAATAGTTTAGATATCTTTCAAACATACAGGAAAATAAACAATACAGTCTGCTGGAGAATAACTACAGGTCATTCTGCTATAATGTGTGTTTTGTTAATGCAAATTCGCTGTAACATGATTGACAAATTGGGGACACTGTTTCTTGAGCGCAAACTTTTAAAAGGTGTATTGGCTGTAATATGATCGAATTGCCAACACTTTAAGCACTGTTTCTATAGTGTGGTTTTTCTATAACATAGGGCTGCACAAGAGTGCAACCATCATGTTATAGAAGAACTGACTGTATAAGCAAATTAATCAAATTTCTCCGCAGATCATGTTAACTTTCTCAAACATAGTTTTCAATAATTAAATTAGATAAAAGCATAATCATACTTTTAAGCTACCTTACTCTTTCAAAAAGTCTTCTTTTAGTTACAAATCCCACAGCAGCTGTATCCCTTCTGTTTGTAATTTGATGAGTCTAATATTAAGAAACTAATTTGACTGCTAAAATGGACAGATAGTGGTGTTGTAATCCAGGGATTAGATTGATGAAGGTATATCTTGAATTAACAATTCCTCATTTACAGTTCAGTATCTCTAAGTCTCCATAACCTGGTCAGCCTTTTCCTCGATCCCAGGGTTAGGGAGTAGGTTACAGCTCAATCTGATATCTGAACAGTAAGTCTCTTCAGCAAACACAAAGCTTTCCTTCACATTATTTTATATATTTGCATTCCATTGTCTTTTTCATGCCCTCTCTCCACATTAGATTCAATTCCATATTTCACATTTTACCCCTCTCTATCCTTTTGCATTTCACTCAATATTCTCTCTTCCATATGCACACATAAAATAGGAGTAGAAGTAAGCCATGCAGTCCTTCAAGCCTGCTCCGCTATTCAATGAATTCATGTATGACCTCCTTTCAGTGATTTCTCTTCACTGGTGCTCTATCTGTGGCTCCCCTATTGTTCAGTCTTCATCTCTAAATATGTGTTCTCTACACACTTTTGTTCTTGAATCAATGTGCAATCCACCATTTGACTTTTAGAGAACAGATAGGTTTCCTCTTTAACCTTTCTCATTATTTATTCCATACACTGGGACTCCTGAGGGATTAAACCAGAGTACTTTGTAACATTTGCCTTCTTGGATGGGAAAGGAATCTAAGTACAGTTCAATCAGTCAATCTAGATTGTACCAAGAGCAGCATCAACCGGTACAAGATTAGAAGCATTTATAATTGAGAGATGTGAGGAGAATACAGTCTGTTTGAATAGATTGCTGATTTTCCATATCAATTGTAGACAAGTGAACAGTGGGTTCTAAATGCCACCTACGACTGAAAAGGTCACAGTTAGAAATGTATTCTTCCCTTTTTATTCCTAAATTCTTTTTCAATTTGGACTTTTCAACTTTGACTAATTTGACTGGATCAACTGTCAATCAAAACACATTGTTACTTTCAACATTTCAAAAAGGTCAGCTTAAAATTTCTATTTAATAGGAATAGCCTAAGTTCAACTTTTCTTCATTAAGTAGGTTCCTGATATCAATATAACCTTTATTAATTTATTAATAACCTTTCAAGAATTTGAATACAGAACAGTCACTTTTTTAAAAAGCAAGTGAATAAAAATTGTCATTGAAGAATAAGAATTGAAATTTTGAGATCATAAAAAATTTCATTCTGATAGAAGACTCAGAGTCAGCAGAGTTTGGAGGTAGCTGAGGAGACAAATGGGATGATAGAGAGAAAGATATGAAGAGAGAAAGAGGTATAAGGCTTGTGCACAGGAGTGGCCCTTGAAACTGAAATGTAACAACAGAATGACTAGTCAAAGAGTCTACAATGATGAGGGCAGCAAAATTCATAGAAATTGTAGTTGGGATAATCCTGTTCATAGCTACGTAGTGTCTTTGTTGAAACACCACTATCAGTATGATACAGTCTGAGCATTTCCTTATTTGTTAACCCTTTTATTATATACAGCAAAGATTGAAATCTTGATTCCAACTGTTTTGAAATTTATCAAAAACAATAACTACTAACACTGTTCTAAGATCTCAGACCAAAATTGTCTGAGTTCTATGCTTGCTGACATTCCAGCAATATTACAATACATCACATTATACATTGCTGACTGCTATGACAACATATTGTGCCATAAGACACTTCTGAATGTGAAACAAGGACTTCTAAATTGAATTCACACGTTGTGATGTAATCCCATCTTAATGGGATCTATTCACTATTAATGTAATGGATCTTTGTCAACCAGGGAGTCAATATCAGAAAATGGAGGTGCTTTCGTGTTGTAAAATGGCACTAATGGCTAGTACTAACTCTACAGAGTTCCACTTTCCACTCTTATTCATCAATAATAATCTGTTGTCCATGTCCAAACAAATTCTGTCTCATTTTCCCTCTATCTGCTAATGTTCCCCAAAATCTCAGATATAAAAATTCATATCCTCCTATTCAATTTCCTTCAATGCTTCACTGTTCCTGACTTATGTAATTACATTAGTTGTCCAATACTACCCTGTTTCTTTAACTCTGCCCTCATTATTTCTCTCTTAATTCTTTACTAAATAAATGGCAGCAGTGTCTTCTACCTTTTTCTTTCTTGACCTCTTCACTTCTCCTTCCTCCTTAAAGAGCGTTCTTAAAATTTTCTTGTTTAACTAATCATTTTAATTTAATTATTGTGCCCCTCAAGTATCTTGGGATATTTTTCTACTTGAGGATTTCATATAATTGCAAGGTGCTGTCATTGAGATAAGGACAATTTGGGAAAAATACAAAAGAGGAAATCAAGTCTTTGAAGGTGCTTTAGCTCTGGAGGAGATATAAGTGCTTCATCTCAGTTCAGATACTTGCTGTGGCAATATTTGTGAAAATCATGAAATAAATGTATTTTTGAAAGACTGAAGGTGGGAAGCTTTTCATTGGCCTTTTGAAGGCAATGTACTGATTTAGCCATTTCAATGCTAGAAAATGGAGACTATGAACAGTGAGAGTCTATGATCTAGACAAACTAAATGAATAGATGAGGCATCAGCAAAGAAATTTGATGATAAGCACAGGAAGTTTTTGGCATACAATTAAGTAACAATAATCTTTAATAGAGCAATACATTTTAAAAATTGTTCCATCAATGCCAGTTAATTGAAATAATTTAAGTAACATATTGACAAGAATTGAAAACAATGTGCATTGATGACAATTGATAGTTGTTTATGTGGTAATTTTTGCACATCAATTTCTTTTCAAAAATCAACTTTTGAATGTTTCTGTGTTTGTGGCAAGGTGTGTTAGTGGTATTTATTGTCTATACTTAGTCCACCTGAGAAGGTCTTCTTCTTGAATAGATAACTGAGTAGCTTGTTTAGCCATTTCATAATCAAACACTTTGGTATGGATCTGGTGTCACATTTAGGTAAGAATGGTTTGCTCTGTTACCTATAAAGCAATGAGTGATTTAATCGGATAACTTTATCATTGTTTTTTCTGATTGCAACTTTTTATTTCAAGAATTCCTGAAATTAATTCAAAGGTTCATGACAGATTTAAATTCACATTTTGGATTTTAGGTCAGGCCTCCGAATTATAACCTTGGTATTTTAATTATGAAGTCATAGAGATGTACACTATGAAAGCAGACTCTTCGGTCCAACTCATCCATGCCGTCTAGATATTCTAAACAAATCTAAACCCCTTTGTCAGCCTTTGACCATATCCCTCCAAAGCCTCCATATTCATATACCCATCCAAATGCCTTTTTAATATCGTAATTGGACCAACCTCCACCACTTCCTCTGGCAGCTCATTCCACATACATCACTCTTCGCATGAAAACGTTACCCCTTGGGTCCATTTCAAATCTTTTCCCTCTCACCTTAAACCTCTGCCCTCTAGTTTTGGATATGCCCCACTCTGGGGAAAAAGACCTTGTCTATCATCCCTATCCATGCCCCTTATGAATTTATAAACCTCTATTAGGTCACCCCTCAGCCTCTGATCCTCTAGAGAAAACAGGAGAAAGTGAGGATTGCAGATGCTGGAGATCAGAGCTGAAAAACGTGTTGCTGGAAAAGCACAGCAGGTCAGGCAGCATCCAAGGAGCAGGAGAATCGACGTTTCGGGCATAAGCCCTGAAGAAGGGCTTATGCCCGAAATGTTGATTCTCCTGCTCCTTGGATGCTGCCTGACCTGCTGCGCTTTTCCAGCAACACATTTTTCAGCTCTAGAGAAAACAGCCCCAAGCCTATTCAGACCCTTATAATATCTCAAGACCTTCAGTCCTGGCAACATCCTTGTAAATCTTTTCTGAACCCGTTCAAGTTCCGTAACATGTATAGTTACTCCTCATATCTTGTATATTTTGAAAATTTAAAGTTGTAGGTAAGCCTAAGGGTGAAATATCTCTTCTCAAGATAAATGTCATGACAGTTCTGCAAAATGGGAGTCCCAAAGTTCGGTTCTCTCATGCAATTAATTTATTCAGGTTCATTACCTATGAGATGAATGCATGGGTAAAGGCATAAGTTAATTAGCAGGTGGGCAGGAGGTTTTATGCACCCATTTCACCCCTCACAACCTCTCCCTGCCAGGGTCTTCTGGGTTCCATAGTTAAAAGGCACCTGGACAGCATTTGATTTTCTGCAACTTGGGATCAGCAATTGGCCTTGTATCTTGGCCCTCACCTTTTCCTGGTGATGGCAGAGAAGAAGCAGAAGTCAGTCCCAAAATTTATTGATCAGTTCCTATATTTACTCCTGTAGGGTGTGCATGTGCACAAGGGCATCCTACTCCCCAGGAATAGTAACACAAGACCATCCTGTCTGATAAAGGCAGCATGGGTGGAGGTGGCTGAGCAACAAACACAAATACATGACAGGGAAGATGATGAATTTTCTCCTGTAGTTTGCCAGAGTAGGTGCCACTGTAGTAAATTCTCCATATCAGTATGACCATGGCCTACCATAGAAAATGTACTGCTGTACAGAGCCATGACACATTCCTTTGGATGCCTCATATGCCTCATGTCATATGCCTCATGTCTAATCAATGTCTCTATCTTCATTGCAGCATCCAGTGTTGAATTAAAAGCAACACAATTACACTCCATCTCACATATCTGCCTTGTTTCATGCTTAACCAGAAATGGGCCTTTTAGCACTTAACAGTTTGCATATCATGAGCTCGCTAACCTTACATCACAACTCAGAGAACATACACACAGCTTACCTTTTTAGCAAAAGCTCAAATGGGACAACAACGTCACCACAAAGATGGCTTGGATCAATACCACAGATAAATATCCTGCCCACACATCGTATTAAGATTTAAATCCATAAATGCCAGCTCTTTCTTCAGAACCCTCTGAATCATAATTGGATCCAAGCCATTGTCTTCTTACTCAGAGTGCACACAGTTAATCTCAGTTGTATCTGTCTCTGTGAATACAGGCAAACAGTTCATGTACTCATGCTCACGTCTGTTAATGCCTCTTCCTTTGACTATGCAGACTGGAAAGATATGCCAAGACAGAAGGGGGCATGCCTGATTTCTGTGGTTTGCTACATGTGAAGCAGGATGCTGAGCTGCCTGGAGAGCAAGGGGGATGGCACTGTGTTGAAGGAAAGATTTAATATGTCCAGCCATCTACTCCATTCCAAGTTACTTGGAACTGCGTCTGAAATAATATAACCTGCATGGCTATGGACAAGGGGCCGTAAGGTGGGATTAGAATGATTGAATGGCTAGTTTTTTTTTTGTTGGCCAATGCAGACGCACGAGGGTGAATGGCTTCTTTCTCCACCATAACCTTTCTATAATTCTGTCGTTTTAAGCCATGAGAAAATGTAAAAGCAGCTTCTGATGACTGCATATTAAGCATTACAGTCTGAATGCAACCATTGGTAAAGTGACACCTTGGGTCACTAACAGATCTTTGTTTGGCTCTGAAGCCTCCAGACAGCAATTGCAGACTTGTGAAGCCAGGTGGTGCATCTGAGGGGGAGCACCCATGACTCTTAAAGAATGCACTGACAAGATATCCATCCCCACCCATGTCTATCGATAATGTATCGAGAATAGGCTTGGAGCGTAACATTCTGTTGGATGTGAAAGGAAGGGATGAGCTTTTCTGTATTTTGAGGACTGAACGAGAACAGGCCCCTGCTGAACCCAGTACAGAAGCAGAGTCTCTGAACTCAGCAATCCATGAGCTATCAAAAGAGCAAAATCACATGGGAGAACATCTTGCTTGAGGTGCCAGAGATCACGCTGAGAGGAGAACGAAGGGCAGAGGAGTCAGTCCATGTTTGACCGATGTCATGGTTCTGGCTTGCAAGCAGAAGACTGCCTCCATAGACATGGTGGCAGCAGCTATGGACAGTCAGGTTCAGCAGAACAGTTAACATTGACCGGATGTCTCCAGAGACCTTCACTCCATTGCACTATCCATGCAAGTTTTCATTCATTAGAACAGCAAGAGGGGGTATAATTTCTTCATCCCCTCAAGAAGTGAGGGAAGTGACTTTCCACACTAAAATGGAGGAGAAGTAACAGACAGGCACTCTAGATATCTCCTCTCAGGAAAAGAGCCCTGCCACACCAACTCCCCTCTGTCAGACACCTCCATCGGTTCAGGCCTCAGAGATTGCACCTGAACCTGTGCAGGAGACTAATGAAACCCCCTAAGCCCCGTGGATGCTCACCAAACTCATCTATGGCTAGATGACGAAGCAGGCAGCAGAGCTGCAGCAACTCAGCTGCAACACAGGCATAGTGAAGGAACATAAACATGAAAGAATATTGAATTCACTTTTGAGGTATGGATGTTTATCTTCTATGAACTATTTTACTGTAAATTAAATGCACAAGTTTTTTACATTTTCCTCTGTTCTCACTCCATGTATGTGGGAAGCCTCAACCCTCATGTGTTTTAAGTATGGGGTAGGGTGTTGAGGCTCTCATTCAACAGTGTCATCAGGGAGCATGAAACCTGCTTAACAGCATGAACAGTAATTAGGTGGTTTTATTTCATTAGCTATTCAGCATGGCGTAGTCTCTCTCAATCTTTGTGATAATGGAATGTCCCTTGCAAATTAAGCCTTGTGTTAAACAAGTACCAACACCATGTAAGCATATGTCACTACAACCTGATGCATTGTCTAGCAAATAGACCAGGAATTTATTGGTGTGAAGGGAACAAAGAGAAGTGCAATGTATAACCAGTAGACAAAGTACAGTATCACGCCTAACTAATAAATATTCCCTTTAGGGCAACATAGTGATGGATGACTATTGATTATTCCTTCTAAATGTTGATTAATACTCAAATAATGTCACGTGTTCTCATACATAGTGTCTATTAGATTTTTGGGCCTTATCTCACAACTGCCCATGCTTCTACAGTATTCATAGCAGCAGTACTGGCATACTCAGCACCTCCAGTGGACTCCCTCTTTCTTGTCCAATGAGACAGGTATCTGGTCCATCTCCCCACATACTAATTTTCCATCCCTTTGTTGAGCTATGTTGCGCAGGGTACAGCAAACAACTATTATTCGGGAGACCCTGCTCAGTGGGATACTGGAGTGCTCCTCCTGAATGGCCCATGCAATGGAAGCACATCTTCCGACAACTAATTGTCAGTTCAATGACGGCCGTGGCTGATGCATGGGCTACATTGTAGCATTGTGTAGTGTTAGTCTATGGAGTGAGCATTCTCTGGTACAACTGCTCCAGAAACATCTTTCCTTCTTATACAGTGTGCAGTGCCTGAAACCTGAGGGAAGCCAAAGCCCACTGCAAATCCTAAGGATCAGACAGTTTTGCTGTTAGGTCCACGCTGAACTGTACAAACTGACTAGCTTTCCTAGTCAGAAAGAAACAAATAAGAAAATCTGTAAATGTTACGTATTGGTTTGCCTTATCTTATATATTTCAAAATGGAGGCCCTATAATGACATTAAATGCATTTCCAAGCATGAGGTTTTTCACTGTTTTTTTCTTTTGGGTATAGAGTGTCTGTGAATTTATGATTGCTCTTGTGGGCTGGCAATTGAAGATGTCACACAAGTCTCCAGTTGAGCTTTGAAAGGAGCTGGTGACTAGGAAGTTCAGTGTAGCTGTCATAGAGTCATAGAGATGTACAGCATGGAAACAGACCCTTCGGTCCAACCCATCCATGCCGACCAGGTACCCCAACCCAATCTAGTCCCACCTGCCAGCACCCGGCCCATATCCCTCCAAACTCTTCCTATTCATATACCCATCCAAATGCCTCTTAAATGTTGCAATTGTACCTCGACCACATCCTCGAGCAGCTCATTCCATACACGTACCACCCTCTGCGTGAAAAAGTTGCCCCTTAGGTCTCTTTTATATCTGTCCCCTCTCACCCTAAACCTATGCCCTCTAGTTCTGGACTCCCCAATCCCAGGGAAAAGACTTTGTCTATTTATCCTATCTATGCCCCTCATAATTTTGTAAACCTCTATAAGGTCACCCCTCAGCCTCCGACGCTCCAGGGAAAACAGCCACAGCCTGTTCAGATCCTCCAACCCTGGCAACATCCTTGTAAATCTTTTCTGAACCCTTTCAAGTTTCACAACATCTTTCCGATAGGAAGGAGACCAGAATTGCACGCAATATTCCAACAGTGGCCTAAGCAATGTCCTGAACAGCCGCAACATGACCTCCCAACTCCTGTACTCAATACTCTGACCAATAAAGGAAAGCATACCAAATGCCTTCTTCACTATTCTTCAGTGTTACAGGAATTGTGCATCCTTTGAAATTGATGGCTGCAGATCTGCCTGCAGGATGTGGAAGATGTAGCAATCTGTTTACCTAGTCAGAGTCAAAAAGTGTGGTGCTCTAAACGAACAGTAGGTCAGGCAACATCCGAGCAGCAGGAGAGTTGACGTTTTTGGACATTAACCCTTCATTAGGAATGTGGACAGATAAATGGGGGTGTAGGGCTGAGGGAAACGTAGGTGGGATGGTGAAAGATGGATGCAATGTCATTTTTTCATCTGGAAATAGCTCCAGTGCTTTCTGTACTCATGCCCTTATTAGAGTGGTCAATGGTGCTCAGGAGTCTGCTTTCTCTCTTCCCATGCTCCTTGCTGTTGCACTAACCCCTCCCCTCCATTGTCAGCATTGCTGTTTGGTGTGAGCTGCCTTCCCTCTTAAGAATTATCGATTAATATAACATGGCTCATAGACATTATTTTCAACCTTTAGAGCAATAGTGGCATTAAATCTGCAGTGATTCTCTATCCACTCCAAATCTGACCAGCTCTTCAAACAGACTAAACCCCCTCTTCATTGCCCCTTCCCTGACAATCTCCGAAAAAAAACCCTTCCCTGCTCTTTACCCAGCCCCCTTTCAACCACTGGAATTGACACCAGTTTCAGTCCCTGGGACATAACCCCCTCTTCATCAACACCACCCTGGAACCTTATCCTTCTTCACAGACTCCAGAGAACTCTCCTCTTCCCTATCTCAACTTATTCCACTCTGGATCCATTCCCCTTACCCCTGTCCCTCGCTTTCTCTGCTCCAGACCTGATGTGGCTCAATTCCTGAGAAATAATGCCCCGTCTTCATCTTTGCTGAATCCAAACCCCACTGTTGACCCAACACCCACCACCTTACCAACATTCACGGGATCCGGTTTTACCTGCCCACCTCGATTCACCCTGAATATTGCATGAGTTATCTGGTCCCATACATGTTGCACTCAATCCAGCTGACATCCATTTACCTGACATCCAGACACATTACCAAGCCAGCATCCTACTTATAGAGCATAGAACATTGAACGTTACAGCACAGTACAAGCCCTTCGGCCCTCGATGTTGCGCTGACCTGTGAAATTAATCTGAAGCTACTTGGATGCTGCCTGAACTGCTGTGCTCTTCCAGCACCACTAATCCAAAATTAATCTGATGCCCATCTAACCTACAATGTTTCATTATTATCCATATGTATGTCCAATGCCCGTTTAAATGCCCTTAGCATCGGCGAGTCTACTACTGTTGTGGGCAGGCCGTGCCATGCCCCTACTGCTCTCTGAGTGAAGAAACTACCCCTGATATCTGTCCTAAATTTATCACCCCTCAGTTTAAAGCTATATCCTCTCATGTTAGCCTTCACCATCTGAGGAAAAAGGTTTGCACTGTCCACCCTATCTAACCGTCTGATTATTTTGTATGCCTCGATTAAGTCACCTGTCAACCTTCTATCTCCAATGAAATCAGCCTCAGTTCCCTCAGTCTTTCCTTGTAAGATCTTCCTTCTATATCAGGCAACATCCTGGTAAATCTCCTCTGAACCCCTTCCAAAGCTTCCACATCCTTCCTATAATTGGTGACCAGAACGATACGCAAAACTCCAGGTGCAGTCTTACCAGTGTCTTGTACAGCTAATGCATGACATCATGGCTCCAAAATGCAATCCCTCTACCAAAAAATGCCAACACACCATTTGTCTTCTTAACAACTGTATCAACCTGGGTGGCAACTTTCAGGGATTTATGCACCTGGACGCAGAGATCTCTCTGTTCATCTACACTGCCAAGAATTTTACCATTAGCCCAGTACTCTGCATTCCTGTTACTTCTTCCGAACTGAACTACCTCATATTTTTCAGCATTAAACTCCATTTGTCACTTGTCAGTCCAGCTCTGCATCTTATCTAAGTCCCTCTGTAACCCACAACATCCTTCGACACTATCCACAACTCTGCCTACTTTAGTGTCATCCGCAAATTTGCTCACCCCTCCTTCTACGCCCACATCCAGTTCATTTATAAAAATGACAAACAGCAGTGGCCCCAAAACAGATCCTTGTGGCACATCACTGGTAACTGATCTCCAGGATGAACATTTTCCATCGACCATCACCCTCTGTCTTCTTTCAGCTAGCCAATTTCTGATCCAAACTGTTAAATCACCTTCAATCCCGAAGCTCCATACTTATCTGGCACTTGACCAAGTGACCTTACTTATATGGCACCATACTTTTTTGGCACATGGTTTATTTGGCACCCTACCTGTGACCCTCCCATCACCCTAACTTCACACTTAGCTTGCTTACTTACTTTGACAGCAGCTATCAAAATAGTTAGCTGTGACTCTGGACCTTTAAATTCCAAGATATGCATTTGACTGCTGTGAAAAGGGGTCATGACAGTTTAGCAGTATAACAGAAATGCCAGAATGATAGTAAAGCTCTGCAGTTTTGAAGGAACCCTGATCAGAGTTTATTATCAAAGATGTAGAGCTCTCTTCTTTTGTATGAAAAGTGATGGAGTTGCAATCTGCATGAGCCAGCTCATAATCACAACTGGACTGTCCAATGCAAAGTATTTCACTTATGAACTGTAGTTCGATGGTCCATAAGTTGGAAATAGGGAGAAATTACTAAGAGTCTGCAGCAGATATTAACAGCAAATTACCAGTGATGTTTCATACCAGTTAATCAGCAACCCATTACTTTTGAAACCAATACAGGATTACAATTTAAGTGGGTTGTTCAGACTTAGGAAATTGTTTTAATTTTTTTTCCCGACATGGGGTCAACCAACCTGAATGATGCTGCTACATCTATGTTACCTCTTGGTGAGGAAAGTGAAGCTCTGTTCATGGGTGGTTAAATACACACACTGCGCTCCACTCACCAGTATACGGATGCTCATTAAATGCTAATACTAACAAAGAGCTGAGTGCATCATCTTGACATCTCAAGGAAATTACACAGCCAGAACCACTTTGAATGCTGCAAAGTGCTATGCCTTATTAATATACCATTTTATGTTGTCTTTCTCAAATGTAACAGTTGCTTAGATAACAGAGTAAATATGATTAATAAAACTGCCATTTATTTTCAGTGAATTTCATAAATGTTTTAGAAGAATATAGAAGCAGATCATAAGTTAGGTCCACACCAAACCCCATCCCACCCCACCACACAGAAACAGACATATTCTTTAAAGGAAATAAGAACAGCTGGACATAGGATTCAGAAATATTTTATTGCAGAGATTGCCCAAATATAAAAGCCTTCCCTGACTAATGCACCTAACCTACACATCTCTGGACACTATGGGCAATTTAGCATGGCCAGTTCACCTAACCTGCACATCTTTGGACTGTCAGAGGAAACCAGAGCACCCAGGGGAGACTCATGCAGACACAGGGAGAATGTGCAAACTCCACACAAACAGTCACCCAATGCTGGAATGAAACCCAGGTCGCTGGTGTTGTGAGGCAGCAGCGCTAACCATTGAGCCACCGTTATAATAGGCTCTTCTATTATACATACCTAGTTCTCAGAGTGTGACAATAGAATTTATAGCACTTGTACTTCCATTTATGATAAAAGATGACTAATGCACTTTAAAAACAGGAACAAGCGATGTACACATGTGCTTTTCATATACATTCAACAGTCTGAATCTGCTCTGAAACTTATTTCAATATCAGGGACCCTTGAGTGTGGAAGATCTTGAGATATAATTTGCTAATGTTTTTATTAGGAAACAACTTCTCCAATTGGATGACCACATATCATCTCTGGTAAAGAAGGGAGAGCAGGGTACTTGCTCCTGCATAAGGTAATGTTTTTGAAAGAGTTAATGCTTGAGAATGCATTAAGCTCAACCCAATCTGATGATGTCATAATGACTGGGAATTGGAAAGGCACAATATTTTAGGATTTTGTAGAGTGAAGACCCAAATCCATAGATATTCTCATAATCTTCGGAATAACATCTAACTTACTACCTGTTTCTGACTGCTATCATATAAGAAACTATATTGTGTTTATGATTCACATTAAACAACCCTAGTGGTTTCCTGTTACAATTGTAGACCAAATGGGCCTTTAGTTTCAGTCAAGGAAAGAGAATGTTGGAAACAAATAATCCTAACCAAAAGCTAGTAGTGATTGGCATTATCGAAGAGTTGAGCTTGGATATGCTAATAGCTACTGAAATGCCTCATCTAGTTTCATCTAGAGTTAACATCCTTAGAAATATTTAGATCAACTTGTCAGTCCTAAAATCAAGGATAATTCGGTTCTTTTTTTTTCCTCCAGGTTTATTAATGATATATATTTCTCCAGATATACTGATATAACATCTTACATTAATTATCTCAAATGTATTTTATTTCTCTTGGAAATATGTCATATAAGTTCTATCTTCAAAGGTATGATGCAAACAAATTGGTAACAAGCTGACAAATGAAAGTAAAAGAAACAACTATGTAGATAGAAGACAACTTGAGGGACTGCTGCAGAAATTTGATCCATGGTGAAACACAGGAGTAATACTGTAGAGAAAACAAAATGTCAGAGCATCCACCCATTGTCCCCTAAGCTTTTCACAGTCTATATCTGTCCTCAGCATATGGTTGTAGGCATAAAGTCCAAAATACTATTTTACACATTTATAATCTTTATTAAAAAAAAATCATGTGGCTGGGGCATACTGGCAAGGCTAGCCTTTGTTGGCCATCCTAATTGGCGTTGATCTGATTGGCTCTCTTGGCCATTTCAGAGGGCAATTAACAGTAAAATACATTTTTGTGAGTCCGGAGTCACAAATAAGACAGGCTAGGTAAGAATACCATGATACAACTACCTCCCCTTGCAGCTAAATTTTTGTCATAATCTTCCTGACCATCTTCCATCTCAATGCACTATTTAATCTAATATACCCTAATGCACTAAACTAAGTATGATTTGCATGTCCATCACTCTTCTACTTAACAATATCAGTTGGTTCTGTTGCTCCAGAGATAAAGTGCCAAGATTTATAATTTAGTTTTAAATTGCCACCATTTCCCCCCTCTCCTCCACCATGTAATTAAGTATGTAATTTCACGATTCAAATATTTTAGGGATATAACTTGTAGCTTGCGATTTTAGTTTTGAAAATTAAGACAAATGAAAGAATCTAATTTGAGAAATTGCTAAATATGCCAAAGATAATTACAGTTCAAAAAATGGTTCACACTACTTTAAGGTGTTAGAGCTAGAGGTGCGAGAACAATAAATAGCACGTGGTTTTCTTTTAGCTTCTTAGTAAGCCTGGTAAGATTGCAGTCATTCTTATTAGAGGTTTACATTATTCATGCAATTGTCCAGATCAAAGAAAATTGGAAAACAATTGGTAAACAAGAGGAGATCTTAAAGCATCCACCTTGCAGATCAAATGGAAGGTTTGAAGAGTTGGTGCTAAATCATTTAAATTTCTACCTGGAACATTCCAGTAATGACAAAGTGCTATGAAAATCGATTATGCAAGGAGATAACCTTTTGGCTTGGTTTCATCTATGTGATTTTGCACAGGAAAGGCAGTTGAAGTCAGCCTTGGAAACAGGTTTGAGACAAGCAAAACTAGAGCCTACTGGAGCAATAGACAAATAGCAGAGTGCTATCAGAAACCAAGGGAGATTTAAGCAATAGTGCAGTAAGACTACACAGAGCTGAGGTGAGGAAATCCAGAGGTCATCAACAATTGTGAGGTCTTTTAGGAGGGTTGCCACATCTAATGCTTGTGGAATGACCCCAAAAAATCTCAAATCACGTAGAATTTGAAGTGATTGAAGTGAATCAAAATCAATTTCTAAAAGCTGTGAAACACCATTGTTTGGTTCCAAGAGAAGTAAACGAACCATTAAGACCCTTTAAAGTATTGGGGAATTCTTAGATGGAACTAACAGCAGAAGAGGCAGTGTTCTGTTGAACCTTTAGGCTTGAAGAATAAGTGTTTATGAAATATAGTGCAAAGTTAGCAGCATTTGCTTTGTTTCACCCTTGCACAGCAAAGATTTTTTTGTTTAAATGTGAAATCCTGTGGCATAGCTCTTTCAGTTTAATAACTGACAGTTCAAATTTCCTTTGCAAAGTTATTGGACTCCACTGAATTCAATTGAGCACTGGCAGATGACAGAATTACACCTATTGGTAATTTCATCAATAGTTTTATCAGATTTTCTTTCGGACAGTTGGAAAATTAAATATGTAGTGATTTGAAGAGTTGATTGTAATGTGCAAACACAAGTTCTATATGAAAAAGGACAAGTTTAGGAGAAGTTATAAAGCACTTAAATAAAATGTCCTTTTATAAAGTTTTATGAAATAATTGGGTGCAAAGTGCCGTATGTTGTAATGCTGGCAGTATACTAATCGTCTGAGTTCTGAAGAAGGGTTACTGGACTCACAATATTAATTGTGCTTGCTCTCCACAGATGCTGAATTTTTCCAGCAATTTCAGCTCTTGTTTCAGATTTCCAGAATCCCCAGGTCTTTGGGTTTTTTTAAGGCTCGTGTTCCTTACTTTACTACATTCTCCATGCTGCAGACAGCTAATCTATTTAATAAGGGGCATAAACCTTATCAATCTTTTTCAGGTGTTAATCAATCACTACCAATGGTCCAACCGTTCTGTAGGAGTAAGGTTATTTTCATGTTTGAGAAATGGACCTTATTTTGTAACGAAATCTGTGCACTGAAAATTGAAACTGTGTTTGGAACTGGCTGAGAGCCAGTGCTGTAATTGCTCAGGAATAAAACTAATCTTAATTTATAATATATTTACTTCAGCAACAAATATGATGCAACTCAATTCAAAATTGATTTTTTCATGTCCAATAAAACGAGGTGCTCTTACTGAAGTATCAATTTGATGATTGAAAGGAGGTACGACTCTTAATTGCTTTAATTGTCATTCTTTTATTGTTCATTGCCTCCTTTAGTTAGCAGGAACTCTGCTTTAATGAAGGTGGAAGGTGTAGCTACTGTTCTCAAGAGATTCAGAACAGTAAGAGAAATTTCTCCTCAGGAAAGTCCAATTTAAACTGCAACTGACTCTGCCAATTCCTCAAACTCTGTAGTTACAGCAATTATTCATATGTTTAAAAGCATCATATGATCTGAGATTTGAAGCATCAATGCAAATACATTGATCCCAACAGGTAAGCACATCATTTGAGTCTAATTCACGCAGGCAGCACGATCGCAGATTAAATGTTCTGTATTGTGTGTTACTGAGCCGGAGACCTAGAGAAATCTTAGATTAAATAGGCTGCATGGTGTCGTACTGAAACATACCACCAGCAAGTTTCTGGATTAAATGTGCTGAGAAACTGAGCGATAGACACAAAATCTGATCATCGTTAAACTGGGCTATCAAATTTTGATTTTCATTATCTGATTTTTTTTACACTTGGGACCTTTCATGGATTTAAAACATGGTTTAAAAACACTGACTTAAGATGACTGCTCTGCTCATCTGACCACAGGTTGAGCCAGTACATGAAACCATTACTGAGCAAGACTCAGTTTGACTTGAAATTAACATGTTATCAAAATGATTGAAACAAGTTACTCAGATCCACATCTCCAGCATTGACTTACACCTTACTAGAAACTTTACATTGGGATGAAGCAGGCCTCGCGACTGTTCAGCCTGAAAAACCACAATAAAGTCAGGAGTAGATATACACGATGAACTGCAATTCAGGCCTAATACCTCAGGGAGTGTAAGAAACCTTTAAACTGCATATTCATGGTCTTGCTTTTTGTATCAGAGCCACTTCTGATTTGTAAGCAATAAAATTTCACTTTCTTTCAGTCAAAAAAACATTTTTAATTGGTTCCTTCATTTTTGAACTAATAAACTGCATGTGAAGTGTAATATAGTCGCATGTTTAAAAGAATTTTAAAAACTTCATTGTGGTGAACCAAGGGAATTAAAAAACGGGGAGCTCATTCACCCCTTCTCACCTGGTTATAACAGGTCCCAGGTTTAACACACTGTGGAATTAATTACAGAAATGAGGAATTCAAAGGTAAACCTTTGAAACATCTGCCTAAATTGAAGCAGCAGTCAGTGTTAAAGGTTACACAAAGTTCTGGAGGGGAATAGATAGCAAAGGTTCCTACCCCTTGGCTCCTTTAGTAATTGTTGATGGCAAGTAAGAATGTGCAAGTGTCTGAAAAGGTCTGAAAGATAGTGGTTTCAATAAGGCATCTTACAACAGATAGCATCATGTGGAACCCTATTCCAACTCAGGCCCATGAGTTTAAAAGGAGAGATCAGTACAGGGAGGAAGGTAAAGGAAGAACTAAGTTAAACTTATCAAGGAATTCAGCAAAAATGTCTGAACCTTTAAAGCTTTTTATATATCTCATGAGGAGCTACATTATTTTTTGAAGACAAAAAAAGTCAAGTGATTAACTGCATAACAAACTAAAACAGAAAATGCTGGAAAATCTCAGTTGGTCTAGTAGCACCTGTGTGAGAGAGTGAGACCAGAGTTAACATTTTGAGTCCTTCTTCAGATTGTAGAAGCACAGATGTAGTTCAGGATGCATTCAGTTGTCTGCCATACTTCATCCTCCATATGTTTGGCCACTCTTCAGGTGGTCATCAGTGCAAAATTCTGGGACATCATGACACTCATGCTAAAGATGGCCTCCTTCAATTTCTGCATGAGGATGCACAGTGCTTTTGGAAATACTGACAGAAACACACATTTCTCATTACTGTTCCACAAACTCTAATTTTGTCAATAACTCTGAAGCCTTAGCATTTGTGCAAAGCTGAGCAGACTGTACAAAGTCCTGCACCTTTCAACAGGAACTTTCCACTGTGTTGTCTGCGTCTACCACATTCTGCGCACATGTAACACATATCTGTTTATCTGTGATGTACCTGACAAACTGTGTGTTCTCTGCATTGTGTTACTGTGCATAGGAGTAACATGATGGTGTAGTCTGATAGAGTATTGAGAACTCCTCAGGTTATTCCTTAATCTCAATTAATAACCTGGTCTCTGTCCACTCCAACATCTACCACTAGGGCCAGGGCAGTTCTTTTTCTTACATTGTGGTTCAGGTGGCCATGTCTATTGGTCCACCCTGGTTGCCTCCCTGGCTGGGCTATGGACTTTCTTCTTCTGCAATGAAAAAAGGCAAAATGTTACATGTGCAGGGGGAGAACTATTGGTGATAGAGCTGTGATGATCAGGCATGAGAAGACTGTGGCATGACAGGGAGCTTGAGTGTTGTATATTCAGATGGAGATTTGAGGAGTGGACTGGAGTGAAAGATATCTGTGTAACAGCAAAATGCGCTAACGAGAGGAATGTTGTGCAGGAGAACACCTGGGAAGTGATGAAATGATGCCTGCAAGCTGCAAATTAGAGCCAAACATCTTGTTAGACCTCAGGATGCCACTGAATTCTAAAACCTGCCACTTGACTCAGGGCCTGCGTATCACCCTCTTGCTGCAATAGCTCTGTTACTAACAGCTACAGGTGCTTGGTGAGGCTGGCTGGCTTCCTGCTACCATTCTCAGGAAAGAGGTTTACTGTCTCACTGAAATTGACACAACCTTCAAGCATGAGACCAAGAACAGAAGACTGGCTTTCCCATATTTTGACTCCTGTCTGCAGCTTCTTGCTTCCCAATAGTTTCTTGAATACCACTCAATCTTATAATTGTGTACATTTCCAGGATTTCTCTCTTGCTTCAGCATTTCATCCAGCTCACTCACCCTGATTGGATGTGAGACCTACTGATGAGACATTTTGCTGTGGCTGTGGAAAAATGTTTTGGTGAATCAGCTTTCCAATCACCAAATTTTTTTCTACTATTTTAGCACAGGATAAATATAGAAGATTACATCCTGAGAATCTGGTAGACTAACAATACAAATATAATTTTATTAAATATTTGAGAGATGAGGGAAAATCTTAACTTAAATAGAAAATAAAATGTTTTAACAGGGCCAGCCAAGCTAATATTTAGCTTGTGTGTTACTAAACATATAATTTGTAAGATGTGTTTCCAAATTTGTTATTAAGTAACTTATATCAGAAATGTTAAAGAATAGTATTTTTTTGATTATACCTTATGAGTAATGTGAAATAATCTTAAAATAATTTATATTTCAGTAATTTGAAAATAATACATTATTCCACAATCTGCCATTATTTATATTATTGCATAATTTAGTCCTAGGATATAATCTGATATTTGAGGCAAACATTTATAATCATTTGCATGTTTGATTTTTGCATACTTTATGGTCCCATCTGAGGCTTCTTTTGAGTTGCTGGCTTTCTACAGGCTGTGTCAGCTTTTTAATACTGTCAGGTTTTTGGGATTTTTTTTTAGGTTAACATCTGTGTCCATCACACATCTACAGAGAAAAGAAAGGCACAAAACTCCAGCAGAAACTAGAAATAAGATGTGAACAAGGACATATAAAATAAATCTGGAATATCAGCAGGGAATAATGACAAAGGTCAGTTGAAAAATCAGGGCTAATGACCCAGAAACTACACATGAAGAAAAAAATCAATAACAAATAAACACAGAAGAAAATTGTAGAGAAGCGTAACATTTAAAAAAAAAACATGGATTGAAAGTAAGACTCTTTTGATCATGTGCAGACCATGAGGTTAGAAGCTGTCCAATTTTATGGCAATAAATAAGAAATTTCAGGAGAAGGTGGTGAACTGAAATACCAGCAATAAATTCTTGAAGGAAAAAAATCGTTTTTGAAAAGATTCAAAACACAGAAAAGGAAAATCTACTTGGTTTTCTTATGAAATTGTTTACTTTTCATATAATTATACTGGAAAAATTAATATTATTTCCTCACACCAACTTCGAAGCCAAGATGGCAGCAGAAAACATTTCATCAAGTCTTTTAGTGATTGCTTTTGTGTTCCCTCCTCTTGCTTTCTTTTTGAGTAGATATTCTTTCTGCATGAGTTGGATTTTGTGGATAATCAGGCCCCCAAGATCAGGAATAGAAGTGGGTGCAGGTTTCAAGTAGGCATTAATTAGCTGGTAACATGTGAAATTATCAGCCAATTAATGATGAGTAGACACGAGGGTCATCCATTCACAGGGTAGAGTTAGGAAACAGGACAGTAGAAGCTGCAGCAACTGACACTGTAGCAAGTACTAGTGCCTCATTTAAAGGGCAACAGGCTTACATTCCCTGCTGACTGTCCTCCAGGTCAGCCCAAACAACCTGAATGCAGCGCCATACGTGCATCAATGACCTTATTTAGTCCACCATGGCATTTCATGTGGTAACACTGTATGGTGAGTGTGGTGGACAGGGAATGATCCCTAGTTAGTAGTAATGGAAATAGGCTTTAGCATGATGTGCCAGGGGGGGACGACTGCATCTCAGTGACAGACTTCAGTATCATTATTGAACTAGGTTTCTTAAGGGTGGCTGCATTAAGGAGCTATTTGTTTGTCCCCATCATGGATAGTTAGGATGCCACTGGGACAAGCATTGTGTCAGAGAGCAGGGACTCATGGAAAATCAATGGAAGATTATTTGTATTGTGCTGCTTTTACAGCACGTGGTCAATAGTGAAGACCATTTGCTTGTTTTTGGTTAAGGATAATCAAGGATTGTTTTACCTTAGAAAATCCAGAAGGTAAATGTATTACGACAATTTGGAGAAGACATGACTGGGGTCAGAAGTAAGTATAGCTGTCCTCCTAAAAATAAATCTAGAACAGTTCAGAGAAAACACAGTTACCTCAGTAGAAAAGTTATTGCCTATATCATTCAGACCCAGGGTGCTTAGCTCGAAGTCTTCAGGATATTCAAAAGCTGAAAAATTCTAAACTTTTAGTTTTGAGTATTCTTATATAAAGTCTTCAGTTCACAGAAAAGAACTGTGGAAAATCAACAACATTAAACTCAAAGATTTTGAGATGGAGAAATCATTTCTCCGGATTTGAATTGCAATAATCCAATGGTTTTGGGGAATAGATTAGGCTTTGTTTTGTTGGATTTTTTTCTTTCCTAACAGCTGCCTGTATCTGAATATCTTTTTAAAAAAATATATATCTGTGATAAAAATCTGTTCTGCTGTTATAAAAAAAAACTCTGTAGCATTGTGAAATTATCTTTCAGTGAATGACCACACCGCCATATTAACTAAGATAATCATGATCTATTGTGATTTGTTCAGTAGTGCCATCAGCTGTGGACATAACATTGCTATGCTTGTCACCATAGGAAAATTGAGGAGATAACATGAAGGAAAAAGTCAAGATTACTGGACGGTTACTGTTGGAAGAATATAGCTAAGCCATTAATGGTTTCATAGAACATAACAGCGCAGTACAGGCCCTTCGGCCCTGGATGTTGCGCCAACCAGTCATACCAATCTGAAGCCCATCTAACCTACACTATTCTATGTACGTCCATATGCTTGTCCAATGATGACTTAAATGCACTTAAGGTTGGCGAATCGACTACTGTTGCAGGCAAAGCATTCCATACCCTTACTACTCTCTGAGTAAAGAAACTATCTCTGACATCTGTCCTATATCTATCACCCCTCAATTTAAAGCTATGCCCCCTTATGCTCGCCATCACCATACTTGGAAAAAGGCTCACCCTGTCCACCCTATCTAATCCTCTGATTATCTTATATGTCTCTATTAAGTCACCTCTCAACCTTCTTCTCTCCAATAAAAACAGCCTCAAGTCCCTCAGCCTTTCCTCATAAGACCTTCCCTCCATTCCAGGCAACATCCTAGTAAATCTCCTCTGCACACTTTCCAAAGCTTCCACATCCTTCTTATAATGCGGTGACCAGAACTGTACATAATACTCCAAGTGCGGCCACACCAGAGTTTTGTACAGTTGTAGCATAACCTCATGGCTCTGGAACTCGATCCCTCTATTAATAAAAGCTAAGACACTGTATGCCTTCTTAACAACCCTGTCAACCTGGGTGGCAACTTTCAAGGATCTGTGTACCTGGACACCAAGATCTCTCTGCTCATCTCCACTACCAAAAATCTTACCATTAGCCCAGTACTTTGCATTCCGGTTACTCTGACCAAAGTGAATCACCTCACACTTGTCCACATTATACTCCATTTGCCACCTCTCAGCCCAGCTCTGCAGCTTATCTATGTCTCTCTGTAACCTACAACATCCTTCGTCACTATCCACAACTCCACTGACCTTAGTGTCGTCTGCTAATTTACTAACCCACCCTTCTACGCCCTCATCCAGGTCATTCATAAAAATGGTGAACAGCAGTGGACCCAACACCGACCCTTGCGGTACTAGTAACTGGACTCCAGGATGAACATTTCCCATCAACCACCACCCACTGTCTTCTTTCAGCAAGCCAATTACTGATCCAAACTGCTATATCTCCCACAATCCCATTCCTCCGCATTTTGTACAATAGCCTACTGTGGGGAACCTTATAAAACGCCTTGCTGAAATCCATATACACCACATTAACCGATTTACTCTCATCTACCTATGTGGTCACCTTCTCAAAGAACTCGACAAGGTATGTGAGGCACGACCTACCCTTCACAAAACCGTGCTGACTATCCCCAATCAAATTATTCTTTTCTAGATGATTATAAATCCTATCTCTTATAACCTTTTCCAACACTTTACCAACAACTGAAGTAAGACTCACTGGTCTATAATTACCAGGGTTGTCTCTACTCCCCTTCTTGAACAGGGGAACCACATTTTCTATCCTCCAGTCTTCTGGCATTATTCCTGTAGACAATGACTACAGGATTTAACAATTAATGTCAAAGGCTCGGCAATCTCCTCCATGGCTTCCCAAAGGATCCTAGGATAAATCCCATTCGGCCCAGGGGACTTATCTATTTTCACATTCTGCAGGATTTCTAATACCTTTTTCTTGTGAACCTCAATCCCACCTAGTCTAGTAGCCTGTATCTTAGTATTCTCCTCGACAACATTGCCATTTTATAGAGTGAATACTGTCGAAAAATATTCATTTAGTGCTTCCCCTATCTCCTCTGACTCCACGCACAACTTCCCACTACTATCCTTGTTTGGCCCTAATCTTACTCTCGTCATTCTTTTATTCCTTAAATACCTATAGAAAGCCTTAGGGTTTACCCTGATCCTATCCACCAACAACTTCTCATGTCTCCTCCTGGCTCTTCTGAGCTCTCTCTTTAAGTCTTTCCTGGCTACCTTGTAACCCTTAAGCACCCTAACTGAGCCTTCACATCTCATCCTAACATAAACCTTCTTCTTCCTCTTGACCAGAGATTCCACATCCTTCGTAAACCATGGCTCCCGTGCTCTACAGCTTCCTCCCTGCCTGACAGGTACATACTTATCTAGGACACTCAGGAGCTTTTCCTTGAATAAGCTCCAAATTTCTAATGTGCCCATCCCCTGCAGTTTCCTTCCCCATCCTATGCTTCCTAAATCTTGCCTAATTGCATCGTAATTACCTTTCCCCCAGCTGTAACTCTTGCCCAGTGGTATACACCTATCCCTTTCTATCACTAAAGTAAACATAACAGAATTGAGATCGCTACCACCAAAGGGCTCACCTACTTCCAAGTCTAACACCTGGCCGGGCTCATTACCCAGTACCAAATCTAATGTGGCTTCGCCTCTTGTTGGCCTGTCTACATACTGTGTCAGGAAGCCCTCCTGCACATACTGGACAAAAACTGAACCATTTATAGTACTCGTACTATAGTGTTCCCAGTCAATATTTGGAAAGTTGAAGTCCCCCATGACAACTACCCTGTCTCTCTCACTCCTATCGAGAATCATCTTTGCTATCTTTTCCTCTACATCTCTGGAACGATTCGGAGACCTATAGAAAACTCCCAACAGGTTGACCTCTCCTTTCCTGCTTCTAACCTCAACCAATACTACCTCAGTTGACGAGTCCCCAAATATCCTTTCTGCAACTGCAATACTGTCCTTGACCAATGATGCCACACCTCCCCCTCTTTTACCATCTTCTCTGTTCTTACTGAAACATCTAAATCCTGGAACCTGCAACAATCATTCCTGTCCCTGCTCTATCCATGTCTCCGAAATGGCCACAACATCGAAGTCCTAGGTACCAACCCATGCTGAAAGTTCATCCACCTTATTCTGGCTGCTCCTGACATTGAAGTAGACACACTTCAAACCAACCTCTTGCTTGCCAGTGCCATCTTGTGTCCCTGAAATTTGATTTTGGACCTCCCCTACTCTCAACCTTTTCTATACTTGAACTACAATTTTGGTTCCCATCCCCATGCTGGATTAGTTTAAACCCACCCCAATAGCCTTAGCGAATTCTTTCCCCACCAACCCCCCCCCCCCCCAGATATTGGTACCCCTCTGGTTCAGATGAAGACCATCCTACTTGTAGAGGTCCCACCTACCCCAGAAAGAGCCCCAATTATCCAAGAATCCAAAACTGTCCCTCCTGCACCATCCCTGTAGCCACATGTTCAACTTCTCTCTCCCTATTCCTTACCTCACCAGCACGTGGCACGGGCAACAAACCAGAGACAACAACTCTGTTCGTCCTAGCTCTAAGCTTCCATCCTAGCTCCCTGAATTTCTGCCTTAAATCCACATTTCTCTTCCTACCTATGTCGTTGGTGCCTATGTGGACAATGACTTGGGGCTGCTCCCCCTCCCCATTAAGGATCCCAAAAACACGATCAGAGGCATCACGAACCCTGGCACCTGGGAGGCAACACACCAACCGTGAGTCTCTCTCATCCCCACAGAACCTCCTGTCTGTCCTCCTAATTGTGGAGTCCCCAATGACTACTGCTCTGCTCCTCTTCCCCCTTCCCAGCTGCAGGGACAGACTCTGTGCTAGAGCCCTGTTCCTCACTGCTTTCCCCAGTAAGTCGTCCCCCCAACAGTATCCAAAACGGTATACTTATTGTTGAGGGGAATGGCCACAGGGGATCCCTTTCCGTCTCCTAACTGTAACCCATCTGCCTTTTTCTTGTAACTGAGGAGTGACTACGTCCCTGTAATTCCTCTCAATAACCTCCTCTGCCTCCCGAATGATCTGAAGTGCATCCAGCTGCAGCTCCAGTTCCCTAATGTGGTTTTCGAGGAGTTGGAGTTGGGTGCACTTCCCGCAGATGTATACAGCAGATTCACTAGTGATGACCCTTACCTCCCATATTCTGCAGGAGAAACATTCAACTGACCTCACTTCCATTCCCACTATTCTAAATTCCCAAAGAGACTGTTGAAAAAATAAGGAATAAAAAATAAACTCGTCACCTCACCCATCTGGCGCAAAGAACTTTTTTTTTGGTTAGAGAAGGAGGATGGGTGGGAGACACTACCCGAGTAGTGTTTCGGGTAATGCAACCGCACAAATATATGACTTCCCAGAAGTCCTTCGCTCCTCCCTCGCACCTCTCAGCAAATGGAGGCCCAACTTGCGAGGTCAGTTCCTTTTAATGCGGGAAAACGCACCCTTTCCGGCAGCCCTCGGTTCACCACTCCTTCTCTCCTCGCCACTCTGGCAGAATGGAGGCCCACCTCATGAGGTAAGTTCCTTTTAATGCGAGAAAACTTACCCTCATATTGCTGAGGTGCATGCAAACGGTTTCCCATGCAGAGAAAATCATGACATAGTGGAGAGTATGATTCAGCAGACCGCTCACGTCAGAGATGTGTGCTTATTATCACTTTCTCTATGCAGCAGTGGCAAAGCAAGAGGAGGTGAGATGCCTGGAGTATCTGTCAAGACTTTGAACTTCTCAGGATAGTAAGGAGGCATAGGTGTAGTTTACAAGGAAGTGGACTTCTCTCTGGGCACTGCTGGGGAGTGGGTAGCATTGCCTCTGCCCCTCTGCCAGTGACTCCGGTGCCTCAAGAAGCTGTAGTAACAGAGGAGATGTCTGCACCTATTTACAAGCCCCACAGCATTTTGCAGCACCCTAGGTCTCAGGCAGCCATTGGATGGCCATCAAGATCATCCCAAGTGTGATCCAGAAAATCAAGATCCTTCCTGTTTGCAAGCCCGAGAAAACCACGATATAGGAACAAATCCTAATATTGATTGAAGTAAAAATATGTAAAAGAGAGAGAGAGAGTGGGTGGGGATTGGGAGGGCTGTTGACCAATACTTTCGACAGAAAGATAATCTATTGGGCAAAATTTTTCTTGCAAGTTTCTTGCCATGTCATGAATGAAGTTAGAACACTAGATGCTGAAATAGCATTTGTCTTGGAAGGAGTTGTGCCTGCTATGTTCATTTATTGACAGTTCCTTACTCAGCACCAATATCACAATTTCAAACATTGTAATTGTAGTTGTGATGAGTGACACAATCCTACATGAATGTGCATTGATATCATAGACAGTCAGCAGATTAACAAGGTTGTAATAATCATTCAAACATCATAGTGAACCAATTGACTAACATTTAAGTTACTGGTTTCAATACTTCACTAACAACTGTAGTCCTGTACCCTTTTACATAAATACCTCATAAAAAAGAAAACCTGAATTTTTATTGGAAGAATTCAATCACATTAGACCTAATTGCTAGTTCAGCTATTCAAATCAGAGCTATCCAAATAGCTGATTAGGTTTTAGCGTTAGAGCAAAATGTTGAAAGTTCTTGCTGAATTTACTAGAATTTTCAAAGTTACATTATGGTAGATTCAGTTTTCCGCATTGAGGAAATTAAGCATCATACCCAGAGGTTAGATAAAGACATGTATTAGAGTAGATAATTGGAGAGGCAGCACCTTTTTTTTAACATAAACTTAATAAGTTACATAAAATATCAGGGAAACAAAGTACAAATAGAAAAATTCACATTTAACTCACTGGTTGGCTTTTTGGCACATCATAGACACCCTCCTTCTGCTGACTTGTTGGCACCTGAGTGAACAATTAGAAAACAAATATTCAGTAAACAATCATGCTATCATAACACTTTAGTAAAAACATACAACTGTTGATGATTTTAAAGAAAGAGGTTTCAACAGTATTAAAAAGTATTGACTGGTGTAGCTAGATATATATAATTCTTGGCATAAGCTGTAACAATGGCAATCACACCACTGCTATGGAATAATCTAGTCACTACTCACTGATCCATAATGTAAGATTCTAATGTTACAGTTTATTTAGGAATGATTAAAAGGAGGAATATTGTAAGGTGTCGGGAGTGTAGTGTGGGGATGGGAAGTGGGATTCACCACTCGCTTGAGCAGCATGGTCTAAACTAGATAGTTATGAGTTCAGGATGTTCTCCTGCTTTTTTGCTTGGTTGCCTTGGTTAGGTATGGTTAACTGATCTTTAGTTTTAGGTAAATGTCTTATGATCCATCTACTCAAAGGGAAAAGGCAACAGAGACACTATCTGACCCACACCATTCAGACTTGGAGAAGTGTGCAATCAACATTCCATTGTTTTCCACTTTCATTCCTGAAAAGAATTGTATGAGCACATGTCGACTTTATTGTTCCAATATTTCTCATCTCAAAGGGAAAATTTATAGAGTTATCACTAAAACAACAGGGGCTAAAAGAATAGGCCTTTTATTTTAACCTCTTGAGCCAAGAGACTTGTTTCCAGTCTCCAACATTGCTCCTCTGAAGCATTTGTATGAAGAGAGTCTGGAATAATTTTCTGGCCAATTTTTCTTCATTCTCACCAGCAAAAATCAATTTTCTTCTCAGTAGCCTATTGAAGTGAGATGGCTGAGATCAGTAACTCAGCAGATTGAGGAACAGCAGAACTCAGGCTTATCACTATATACAGTGTCTTCACATTCTAGCATATTATGGCACATCTTATTTTTACACCTCATATAATCAAAGATATAACTGAAGTACAGTT
Organism: Chiloscyllium punctatum; assembly: GCF_047496795.1. Taxonomy (NCBI): domain Eukaryota; kingdom Metazoa; phylum Chordata; class Chondrichthyes; order Orectolobiformes; family Hemiscylliidae; genus Chiloscyllium; species Chiloscyllium punctatum. The sequence goes on from NC_092745.1 coordinate 81,640,294, forward strand.
CTCATGAGTTTTGTTTTAACAACAAAATCAATTTAATAAGAAACCAAACAGCTATATTCTTATAACAAAATCACATATTTTGCATTGATTGAAAAAAGTAGAAGGAAACTACCAATATCTGATTGCTAATTATTTATTATTACAGTACTCTAAATATACTAAAGTTGCATACTCTTAAAAATTACAAATTTGACAGTTCTCTAAAATTCAATCCCCTAAGTGTGCTAGAATTAATCAAGCGGAGGTGACTTTGCAAGATGGAAGAATTTTCTATATAGCAAGATAGCTGAAACCAAAGGATCAGTGGGTCACTCAAAGTTCTGCTTCAAGGATGCCTGTAACCCCTGAACATTGAGTTTTCAAACTTGGGAGACACAAGCCAACACTTGAATTGAATGGCGACATCACCATTTTCCACCATTGTGTTCTTTGGTTAAAGAGCTGACCTTCAGGCACTAAAACCAAAAAAACCCCTCAAGTATATCTGGTAGCCACTTCATATGCGGCACCTGTGGCAGAACCAGCCTCCTCAGTATCAGCAGAAGTGTGAATTTATTCCATCCTCAGCAGATTGGCTATATGTCCATCATCTCACATAGATAAAAGAATGCCGACAACAGGCATCCTTAATAAATCTATAAACAATTGCATCTTCTGATAATAAGGTTCCAATAAATCTCCTCTACCCAGCAGTTACTATGAAACTTCAATCAGACAATAGGAATAGACATGCTAACCAGCTGCAGTGACAGAGCAGACTGTTACTAAATTATAAAGGGAGAATAACAATTCTGCCATTAGTTGTAAAATACTTCAGTTGAATACTGAGAGTGTTTCTTCAGCGGTAATTTTATTTTAATAATTCTTTTCACATTTCCAACACAAATCTGTGGCAAATATTTACCTCTGTGAGCAAAATTGAATTATAAATGATACCTAGCCCGTAGTTCCATTAAATAGGCTTTATAAATTTAATACATATACTATTGGTATTGATAACAACCAATGTTAAAACATTTAATGTTTCCCAGACTACTGTTTAAAATTATTGTGTGATTTGGATTAGGATCTTTCTACAGATTCAAGTAAAATATGAACAGCTCAAAGGAAAATGGACAATGAGCATTGGAAGCTACTTAAAATGACCAAATATAACAGGATAGATTTCTCTGCTCTTGACCAAGCCTGGTGTTGTGTGAAGTCGATACTGTGGAGAGGTTGTACTTGATTTACCAGCAGAGTACATAGTATCTGCTTGTAATCCTGCAGGATGAATGCTGCATTTGAAAATGGTATCACAAATTACAGCAAACAGAAAACAATTTTAACATTTCAACAGGCATGACATTTTGAGCAAATTCATCCAGTTTAAACAATGTTCAGGGTTATTCAGTCCATCAGGAATTTAACATGAAAATTAAATTGGTGACACTATAAGAGCTGCCCCACTTAGCAACTGTTGCTAATGCATTTACAAAGTCACAGCATCAAATGATTGAATTATTTTCTTGTTTCCTAGACAACTGCAACATGAAATTGGTGTCAGTAGTTATTTTAAGGTTATAGATGATAACTTCCTCCACTCTATTTGTAGTTGCAGTGATCTATATGCAGCGTCCTTAACTGTATACCAGAGACATCTTACCGGAACACTAACAGTCTCACAAATGAAACTTCTTAAACTTGCATAATGTACCACTTTATTATTATACTGAAATATTAAATGGTTTTTGCCACAATTAGACCATGATCATTAACAAAGTGTCAGTTATTTTTAAACTACTAGCTAATAGGTCAAAAATAATTTTTAAATGGAATGAACATTGATGACTATGATGACAATGTCTTAACTCTTAAATCAGATAACAAATATCTCTACATTTTGAAATGTAGACTTTCTGGCAGCTTGTAAATTATGAATAATTTTAACTCTGCAGCCATATTTGATTGGCATTTGAATTACTGAGCACAAATCTTTGTGAGAATGTGTCCACCAAATTAATCATGAAAATCACTGAAACAGATCAAAAGTTTGTACCTGGTAAATGCTCTCCTCTGTTTCACGGATTGGTTCATGTCCAGCCTCAAATACAATGTACTGTTACATTGGCAGCACAAATGGAAAGCACAAAGGCAAACAGTAGGAAACCACATCATGAATTAAGAAGTAGAAACAAAAATAAAACAGAAGCTAGAGTAAGAGTAGCAATTTCATAATATTTTACAGTGTAGAGAGATGCACAGAGCTATATGTAAGCTTGAAGCACAGAAACAATGGCTATTTACCTTGCTAATCATCTAATAATCCTAGATTGCTGATATTAAGTATACTTTGTATATTGCATTAAGTGTCAAAAAAGCAGGACTCAGATATGAAATTATGAATCATTCATATTTCAATCAAGGCAAATCTTTACCAATGCTCGGCAATACCAGACTCTCTTAGGGGTTTAATCCAACAGTGCAATTTCTCATCAGCTTTCAAAAACAAAGTCAAACAGTTCAGATATGAACACTTTAGGCAATGTATAAACATAAACAGCTAAACCCTTGCATGTGAAATATTTATTTTAATTATAGGAAAAATGACTCCATTTTCTAAAAACAACTCTTGTTCATTCTTGGGATCTAGATGTTGCTAGCTAGTATTTATTGTCCGTCCATAACTACACTTGAAAAGATATTTATGAGCCATGTTCTTGAATCACTGCAGTCCTTGTGATACACATTAAGTACTTTCGGTAGAAGGTCCAGGCTTTTTAACCCAATGACAGTGACGGAACAGAAATATATTTCCAAACCAGGATAGTTTGTGACTTAAAGAAGAACTTGAAGATCTTGTTTTTTCTCATGTGCCTTGTTCTTATATATGGTAGAGGTTGTGGGTTTGGAAGGCACTATCAGAGGAGACTTGGCAAGTCACTGCATTGTATTTTATAGATGGATGCACAGGCAAGCACAGTACATTAATAATCTGAGTAGTGAAGCTTTAAGGTAATGGATCAAGTACCAATCAAGTAGCTTCTTTGTCCTGATTGCATTTCTTCATTGCTGTTGGAGCTTTCATTCAGGGATGTGGGCTTTGCATTCCCCTACTAACATTGTCTGTTCTGGATGATGGAAAGGCTTTCAGAGATATATGTGGGACATGGGGGTTATACAACTCGCTGAATTAATTTAGTTGTCATTGATGATGATTAATGGTGATTCATTTGGCAATGTTAATGCCATTGATTGTCGATAGAAAATGATTAAGCTCTTTCTTGATTAAAATGATAGTTAAATAGTAATATACAAATTATGACCAGAATTAGGGCAGTTGGCATTTCAAACCTGCTTCACAATTAAATGAGGTGATGGCTGATCTGTATTCCAAATTCCACATTCCCATTTGCCTCTAATAATTTGTCATTCCTTTGCCTAACAAGAATCTATATACGTTGGTCTTCAATGTCTGACACATGAACACTTGAAACTGTTCTCATCACGTTTGAGACCCAACCCTTTTATCTGTGTTAATCTGAAGCTGTTTTGAGGTCTAGAGCTCAATGTTCCTAATAGAAACCAAACTGAGCAGCAGTGTGCAGGTTATTGCTGAACATTTCATTGACAGCTCAATCATTTTAATGATGATTAAGAGTAGATTTGATGGCAATTAGTGGGTCTGGATTTAGTTTGCTTTTTTTAGCCTAGTACAATGTATGCTCAGGCAATTTAAATTACCTCCATCACCTCAGGGGCTGGCCTATTTGGACATAGACTTCCAGGACAGATGGGATTTGAACTCGGACTTCTTAGCCCAGATGTAGGGACACTACCAGTATGTCACAAGACATCTATATGTGCTTCTATTTCTACTTAAGGAAGTAACTGACTCAAGCTTCAAAAAATGTTTTAAGCGAGCCACTAATTACCTAGCTACAGATCCTCTCAGATCTTGTATACATCTTATTAATGGCTGTGATAAAACTTTGCTTAACTTAAAGATTAGTGTTTTGTTAACTACTGAAGGAAAATTCTAAATTTTATTACTCCTTAAGATTCTTTCACTCATGCACAAGACGGCCTACAGTCGAACAGAATTGGGGTAAATATCCTGCAGGAAGGTTTGCTGGTGCTGTTGGGAGAGATATAAACTAGAGTGGCAATGGGCTGGGAACCTGTGTGAAAATTCAGGCAGAAAATGGGTGGCAGAAATTTAGTGAATGACATAAAGACAGAGGAAGCAGAGACTAAAAAAAATGTATAGCAGAGGAATATGGCGGTATTAAAATATATATATGTACATGTGAGTAGTATAACAAAAAAAAACTGATACGTTGAGGGCACAGATAGACTCATGGTTGCATCATATCATTACTCTATTGGAAAGTTTGCTTAAAGGAGACGAGATGGCAGCTCAACATTCTTGGATATTGTGTCTTTAAGCAGGATATTAAGGGGATTAAGAAAAAAAGTGAGGTTGCAGCATTACTGGTTAAAGAATGAATTGCAATTGTGAAGAGGGATGATTTATTAAATGAAGCACCAACTGAAGAAATATAGTTTGAGCTAGGCATGTACGAAAGAACCCCAGTAGTTGGAATGAGTTAGAAAAGCAAATATAGAGGCAAATTTCAGAGTGCAATAATAATCAAGCTTAATAGCTGGGGATTTTAACTACCTAAATATTATCTGGGATGCAAACAGTGTAAAAGGCACAGAAGGTACAAAATTCTTGAACTGCTTTTTTAGCCTTTCAGCTAGCATGTAACAAGTTTAATAACAGAGTTCAATAACAATTCTAGTAGAGTTAGGTTTAGCATTATTATAAAAAGGGACAACGATAGAACGGGAGTAAGAATTCTAAATTGGAGGAAGGCAAGTTTTACAAAGCTGACGGATGACCTGGCAAAAGTAAATTAGATACAGCTACATGAAGGAAAGTCTGTGGCAAATCAATAGGAGGCATTCCATCAATGGGCTGAGTGAACACATCCCAGTAAAGAAAAAGGTTAGCAGTATTGCCAAACCTAGAGTTTCCAGGGTTACCCAGAAGCAGGGTAAGTGAACACCGAACAGTAGCGTGTAAAAAATCTGAAGATAACCACTTGATGAAGCTTAGTGGAGTGTGGAAAAAAACAGAATGAAGTGGAAAAGAACATTATAGAAGCAAAAAGACACAAATATTATTGGCTGCTTAAATCAAGAGAAATCCAAAAATATATTATCTGCATTCAAGAGCAAGAAGTCGACCCAAGAAAAAGTAGGGCCTATCCGAAATGTATATTATAACTTGTGATGGATGCAGAGGGTGTGGACTAGGTTATTAATGAATACCTTGTCTCTGTCTTCACAAAAGAATGAAATTATGCAAACATTCTAGTTAAAGAGGAGTGTGAAATATTAAATAAATTAAGCATAATGAGAAGGAATGTATTGACCTTGAAGGTCAATAAATCACCAGGGCTAAATGACTTGTAGACTAGGGTGTTAAAAAAAGAAAGAGAGGAAGTAACGGATGCTTTGAGGATCATTCTTCAATCCTCATTAGATACAGTCAAGGTAGCAGAAGATTGGAGATCTGTGAATGTTGTGTCAGTTTTCAAAAGGGCTAAGTAAAAAAAAAAATTACAAGTACGTCTGTTTGACCTGGCTGGTGGGCAAATACTACAGTGAATATTGAGATAAGATAAACAGTTACTTAGAAATGCACAGATTAATCAGACTCAGTCAGCCTGGTTTTGCTAAGGGAAGGTCATACTGGATAAACTTAATTGAATGTTTGGGGAAGTAACAAGGAGGATTGAGTTTGGTACTGCAGTGGATGTCGTGTACGTGGATTCTAGTGACAATGCATTTGTCAAGGTCCCACAAAGCACATTAGTCAGAAAAATGAAAGCTCATAGGAAATAGGGGAATGTGATGAACTGGTTCTAATTAGCTTAGTGACAGGGAACAAAGTATAATGGTCAACAGATACTTTTGTGAATGGAAAGCTTTTTACATTGATGTGAATCTGGATTAGTGCTGGTTCCCTTTCAGCCTGTGGTACATATTAATGATTTAGACTTAAATCCAGAAGGCATGATTGAAAAACTTTCATGCAACAAAAAAATTGGTCATGTAGTTAGCAGTGAAGCAGATGACTCTTGACTGCAGAATGATACGAAATAGTTTGATCGAATAGGTGAAAAAGTGGCAAATTAAATTCATCCAAAAAAGTGAATGGTTATGTACTTGAGGAGGGCAAACAAAGGGTTACACAATTAATGGAAGCATATTGAGATGTAGAGAATTTTGAATGCATGTTCATCTATCCCTGAAGGTGGCAGAACAGGAAGTTGTTCTTTCAGTGGGTGCAATACAAATACAAAAGCTGAGATGCAATACTGGAAATATATAAAACATTGGTTAGGCTACAGCTGAAGTTTTGTGTACAGTTCTAGTCACCTTATTACAAAAAAGACATAATTTCTTCAGGGAGAAAATCGAAAGGATTCACAGGAAAGTTGCCAGGGCTTGAAAATTGTAGCTTTCAAGAAAGATAAGATAGGCTAGAATTGGTTTGCCTAAAACAGAGAAAGCTGAGATGTGACCTAATTAGAGTGTACAAAATAATGCGGGGCTTGGGGTAGAGTAGACAAGGTAAGACCTGCTTCCCTGAGTAGAGGGTCAGTTAATAGGGACGTAGGTTTAAGGTGATTAATAGAAAATTAGAGGTGACATGATTTAGAAAAATCATTTAGAGGAGAGTTGGTGTTTGGAATTTGCTGCTTAGTTTAAGGATTGACATGGAAACCTTCAACTCATTTTAAAGGAATTAGAATTTGCTCCCAAAGTGCCATAATCTGCAAGGCTATGGATCAGATGCTGGAAAGTAGGATTGGAATGAGTAGCTTTAGCTGGTATGATACAATGGTCATGTCTTTATCTCTGGGTCAGAAGGCCCAGCTTCAAGTCCCACCTGCTCGAGAGGTGTGTAATGATACATCTGAACAGGTTGTTACAATAACTGGAATGGATTCAGCTGGCACGGACCTGATAGGCTACATTGCCTCTTTCTGTGTTGTAGCTATGCAATGATTGTCTAATTCAATGTCAGTATTGTCACTGTGTTATAACAACCTAGCTGGAGGTGTAGCCAATTCTGGATCACAAGTCATCATCACTATCATGGGAATGTTGTCTGTTCACAGAGCTTTTGTTGCACAACTCAACTGTTCCTTGACATCATGGTAAGTGGTTAAAAGGCAATTGTGTTGGCGGTGACATTAGGGGGTGGTCATGGCTGAAGATAGTTACAAATGATTCAACCTTGTCTTTTTCAATGATATGGTGTCGCCAACATCTTTGAGGTTGGGGATGTTCTTGATTTCCTCTTTCCCATTAATTTTTAACTATTCACCATATTTCATGATTGAAAGTGGCAGAACTGCAGAGCTTAGAGCTGAAATTGATTATGGGTCATTCAGCCTTTTATACACTCATTAACACAGTTAATTACAAAGTGAACACTATTCTTCAAATTGATCTTTATGATTTTTCCACCTTTTTTCATGACAATTTTAGCACTTGCTGAAAGATTCAACTCTTCATGGAGTGTAACTTCAATGACCACAGTGATACAATAGTAGTTATTAAAATGTTCCTCATGAACGTGTGAGATCAAATATTGGTTGTTGATTTGATATTTTACAATAGGAATCACCAAACCAGTCGTTACTATCATCCGCAAGTCTGCATTACCAGCAGAGTTGTGGAGAAATGATAAGGAACTTTGGCCAAGTCTTGAGGTTCTAAAGATAGTTTCAGTGATTCTATTGCCACTGATCGATATCAAGTAACTCAAGAGAGGCTGGGATCTAACTTGGGCCAATCCTCTATAATTCAGCTATACACTGAATAAACCTGTTGGTCATTAGGGGAACTTTAATGTTCTGTTACATATAATATTGTACACCTTTTGTGCACCAGAGATTTTTTTTTTGCTTATCAATTAACAAGCCATGACACACAGATATATATCGGGGATACTGTAAACAAACTATCATGGATTAAGTTACAGTATGGCTATAAATGAGTCCTCCTCAGGACTTCAACAACTAATGCACTTATCTAATTACCCAAGCTCAGATTTGTTACCTTCCAAGTTAAGTGATGGAAATTAGTATTCAAATAATAGTTATTGATATATCTGTGACAGAGATTTAACTGGGCATTGGAAGGTGGTGTGTGGTTCCATGCAATGTATACATCTTAAAGTTCATTCATAAGAAAAAGGTAATTTTTGATATTAAATGACCAAAGCAGAGGTATCACATTCTGCTGAGTATGCAATGCATCTTGATACTATTGTTCCATCTGAATATAAGGGCTGTTACACATATGGTTCTGTGAGTTGATCTGTAAAGCTTTTAAACTGATTCTGCCTCTACCAAAGAGCAAAGTCAAGGGATGGAAAAATAATTGAGTAGAAGAGATAGCTGGATAGAAGGAAGTGATGCGAAACAAAACAACAGAGTGTAATACAGCTAGATTGGATGAAAAATGGTTGAACAAAAGAAGTGCAAATGAAAATAAATATACAGCATGCTACATAGAAGACACATATGATAGAAGATATATGACAGATTGTTAAAAATAAATGAAAATATTAAATATAAATAACTAGAAATTCCTCAACTCACTGCACTTATTTTATGGGCAAAGTTGTAGTGTGTATTTTTAAAAATTCTTCAATACATTGTTGGTGTCACTGGCAAAACCAGCATTTGTTATTCATCCCGAACTGCACTTATACCGTTTGGTCATTTCAGAGGGCAGTTAACAGTCAACCATGTTATTCTGGATATGGAGTCCCATGTCGGCCAGGTCAGGTAAGAAGTCATCTGGTTTTCCATTAACTGGCAAATTAGTAGACAGTATAAGTACTTGCTGTTCAGTTAAGGATGATAGTTGTATTGTCAGAGGTAGAAAGGCCAATAGGAGGTCCTCTGCATGGCAGGAATATCAGTCTGTCATTGCAGGTAGGGCAAGAGAGAGGTCATCTCCACTTGTGGCACACTAACAACATTTTAAAAAAGATTTGACCACAACTGCCTTGTTATCATTGCGAGGGGAAACCGCTCTGCATTTGTTGCCAGGCAGGTGGGGAAGCTTCAGAATCATCCTGAATTGCTGGTCTCATGGTGTCCTCCAGTTCTTTTATACTATGGCTACTGGTACTACACAAGGCCTGCAGAGCAATCAGTATTTTCGAGTGAGACTTTGATCAATAATCTGGATTGTGCTGATTATTATCATGGAGGAGAACGTGAGGACTTTTATCTCTGATAATTATCATAACTAACCAGGAATTGATTACAAAACTGAGGCTGAGCTTACTCATCTCATTGGTTGATTTTAATTTCTGGTTAGGGATGTGGCCCAATGAATAGTGGCGTGTCCATGAGTCGCATCAGAGAAGTCCAGCCTTTTTCCACATTTCAATGAGTGACTTTTGCACAAAACATCCTGGAACTAATTGGGATATGGCTGCTTTGGGGAGTGTTTTATTTTAAATTAAGGCATTATATAAAATCAGAAGACCGCCACCATGGACGGACCAAAGATACGGTCCTAAAAGAGTGCTGCGTTGTCAGAGGTGTTGTTTTTCAGATGAGATGTTAAGACAAGAGTCTCCATAATGTTCATGTGGATGTAAATGATCTCTTGGCAGTATTCTGAAGATGAGAAGAGGAATTATTCCCTGTGTCTTTGTCTGTATTTATCTCTCAATCAATACTGCATTAGTAGAACATCTAGTCATTATCAAACCGTGTGATCTTGCTGTGCACGATATGGCTACACATTTCATACATTCGGAATGTATGACTTAGAGCAGGAGTAGGCCAACAAACTCTCTGAGTCTGCTCCACTATTCAATAAGGCTACAGCTGATTTGATTCTTGTCTTAATTCCATTTTCCTATATGTCTCACATAATTCTTGGCTTCCTTGTGTAGGACTCAAAGTTAAACAATCTATTTTACAGAATATCTTGGAGAAGTTGAGGTCAAAAATGCAATTATGCTATCAAATACTTAATTTAAGTGAGATCAAAGACCCCAGTTTTCACCATGGTGGAGAGCTGCTCTGATGCAGCAAAAATGTCAAAAAAAAAGTTATGAATCTCATGTTCTCGCCCCAAAGCCAGTATTTCTTGTTTTGTCACAGGTGTGATTTGGAGCAGGCATAGTTTCTCCTTGTAAAATTCCTGGAGACAGCTGGCCACTTGAAGGACAAGCAACCTCCACTGACATTTCGGAGGATGACAGACTCAATGCCAGCTCCACCTCCAGCAAGTGGCTGAGGCAGGGTAACTCCAGCTTTCAGTCTCATCAAAAAGAATCTTATTTCGCAACAAAATTCTAGCTGCCTGTCAGTAACATTATCAATCTGTTAATATCCCTTTTACTCGACACTACGTAAACACAAGTCTATTACTTTCATATGTCACTTTAGGATCACCTAAAAGAAGTACCCAAAATAATTTAAACAGTGGTCAAAAATGGTTAGGGAACATAATTATAAAACATTTACTGTTATTTTCTTCTCATATGACTATTGGGTAAATTTCACTGACAATTATTAGAACATCATGATCCTCTCATTGGATGTGGTCCAGATGGGTGAGTGAATTACATTAGAATGTCCTCTCCATTTAATTTGGAATATCTTACAGTCAGAAACTGAAAGCTTAAACTAACTGGCAAATATGAGTCTGAAGGAGAATCAACCATAGTTTTCAGAGGTGAGTTAGCTGTTTGAGTTGAATTGCTGGGCTTTCCCAGTATATTTTATGAAACAAAATTGCTAATACCACATATTAGGTCTGACACATGTCTTCCGGAAGATTACATTTCTTTCATTGTTACTTCAGTCAGCCTTTGAAGGATCACTGAAAAACAGCCAGTGTTAAACACTGACTGATGGAAGGTAGGTCTTTTAATGCTGTCAAATCGATTCTGAGGAGGCTCATAAAGAAAGCAAGTTCAATGCAGTTAGATAACGCAAGTAAAAACATGGCTGCTTATGGTAGGAACATTTTCAGACTCATTTTGCTTGCACAATACCTTGCCAATGGTTGCACTGCCTATAAAATTTCATCCATTGAAATCAACAAATGGATAATCATGAGCTGTATAACTATGACTTCTCAGTTGTACAGTTAGCGGGTGAGTCTCCATGTTATCAGTTTAACTTAACTCCTTTGAAAGGATATTACAGTTAATCCAGACAGACCTCAACTCAGTTAACTAAGGTAAGGAAAGAACTCGTCATGAGTGTGGTGAATACTTAAGGGACTATCTTCATCTTCATGAATAACACATATAATGACCTCAAGAGGACCTTTCACAGCCTCACCATTATTGTGTAGGCAAATGTAACAACCAATTAATACACAGAGGTTCTAAAGAATAACAATGAGATTAATACTTTATTTGGGAAAGAGAAATCCTCTAATGATCTTCAAGTTCTGCCATGTGCCTTATGCATCCACATCAGAGCACAGACAGAGCCTCAATTTAACATTTCATCTAACCAATAGTTGATTTGCTGTACAACACTCAATAAAGCATTGTAGTGGAAATTGAACCATTACTTTCTGACTCAAAGTCAAGTACTGTCTAGCACTGAGCCAAAACAGACAGGAAGATAGAATTGAAAACTATCTAGCATGCCCCTATTGACAAAGTGTTTGTTTTGGATCCAATTAATCCAACAACTAAGTTGCAGTTGTAGTTTGATCAGTCTGCCCTTAAGCAGATATATTTGATTTTATTCATGCAGTAGATGTAGACTGCCAGTGAGGCATTTATTGCCCATCCCTAATTGCCCTTAAAAATGTAGTGATGAGTTTCCTTCTTGAATTGCTAAAGTCCATTTAGTGTAGGAAGACCCATAATGCTGTTACATCTTTTGTAAGCGTGAGAAATAATTATTTGGTTCAGGAAGTTTCAATCAACAGCTTACTGTAAATACTTTAGTTCTGTGGAGCCATTCACTTGGCTAAAGAGGGAAACATTTCCACCTACAGTATTCTGAGTTACTATCTAGTCACATCTGTTGAAAAGTATATTAATAATAGATAAGATGATAAGCTGAGGTTTGTTTGATTACTGTTATTCACTAATATCGACTATTTGGGTAAGGAATGCAGATGGGTTATCAGGAAATGTACATTATGATTGATTCTATCTAAGAAATGGAACATGAAATGAGAGGGAATACAAGAAACAGAAAATGAGGGAAATGGAGAGATATACATTTCAATATGAACCTGGTGAAACCTTAATAAGGATAAAGTTATGTTGTAAATTTGATTTTCTCAAAAATGGAAAAAAGGTGTTGTATTTGTTTCATTTACACAATCAAAATTTCATTGCATCCGATTTTTAGACAAGACTAAGATAATCAATGGGTGCCAGTCCATGTAAACACTTGAAAGATTGTGAAACCTAGATTGTTGCAGTATGCACCTATTGAAAATCAAATTGTGATGTCCTATCTTCCCAATAGGTGTAATAATATTAAACCAACTACAAATAGAATCAAGAAGCAAATTTACCGAAATGTATCCCTTTATCTTGAAGGTAATAGGTAAACCTTTTAACGATATTACCTTTGTTTTTCAATATTGTGATAAGATTCCCAAAATTACCTGATAGACAGGATCTTCCACATCTTCCTCCAAAATTGTCTGAATTAGAATAAGTCAGAAATGCAAAGGGAGAGAAAATCAGCAGAAGTATCAGACAAAACATATTTGAGGAAAGATGCATACGACAGGATTGCAAAGTAGAAAGTTGCGGTTATTTAAATACACTATTCAATTAAAAGCTATTCTTGTTTCTGAATTATAATTTGAAACAATTAAAACTACCATTGATTTGTATGATTTCTTCACGTTCATCTTGTGTCTTGTATGCTCAGTAAGAATGAGTATTTTGTACATTAGATCATTACACACCCTCAACCTAAGTAATAAGACTGAGAGTAGGTTAATGTAAAGCATAGTTTCAATTAATCAATGGCTTTACCTCAACAGTATAATTTGAAGAAAATTCGTAATTGTGCCAATGTATCAATTAATACTCTACCTTGTAACTTCTGTAAAAAAGACTACATAGTCTGTTTAAGATCAACCTATTATTGGTATAAGAATGGTCATACATTGTAGGACATCTGTCTGTTGGGAACTGAGTTGAGGTGATCAGAATATGTAATAGGGTTCAAAAATGAAAGGCATCTTGCCAAACTAATTCCAACTATTGGCTTCCAAGAGAATTTGCCAAAACTTTATACTAGGTGAAGAACCTTGACCTATGCACAGTTGCTTGAAAGATAATACTTAGATAGGTACAGCTCCTAAATTGCACCATTGAAGAGGTTGAGGTGGCAGCAGAGTAGCTGAGGAATGATTAAGAATAGGACAAAAAAGCAATGAGAGCAAAACTGGTCCATATATGGTCGGCATGGACGGGTTGGACCGAAGGGTCTGTTTCCATGCTGTACATCTCTGACTCTATGATTCTATAACTGGAGGTCCTCCTATTAGAGGTAAACTGAAACAAAGTAGCCATATTTGGAGGTGATGGCCATTCTCCATTAAACTGCCTTGAGGGACCTTAATGATTAAGACAATTTCAATGCTTGATTTTCTCCAACCTGACTACAGATAATACATAGATTATTGATAATTAACCATCAAGCAGAGTAAAGAAAACCCTCAGTTTGGATCTCCTCTACCCTCTTGGAGGCATCACTTAAGCATTATACACAATTTGCACATTTTCTCACAAATATTCTCTCATTGTATTGTTGGTTGAAGTAAACATTGTGGAATTGGGACTGGAACTTCTGAGATACTCTTAGTTGCATATACAGGAGGTTTCTCTGTGGCATTAGAAGCTATTTGTGCTCACAATAGTAGTTGCTTTTGCTAAGTATTAAACTTTTCTGGTTTGTTGAGCTCAGGAATTATATTTGAAAAAATACATTGAAGAGATAGAAAGGTGATAACTTCCTTACTTAGAAAAATGATCCATAAGATTTTGTTACTTTACAGAATTTGACAAACCATCCTAGTGGTGTTTGTACATCTGAGAAATATTAATGTTATTTATGTTGCAGCAACACCACTGAACTCATTTTTCCTGTCTCACAAAAATCATTTCATGCAGAAATACAGCACTGCCTAAAAAGTGCAAAACAAAAATTCATGGAGTACTTCACACATCTCTAAAGTGTCCTGGAAATCAATGTGAACTTCCAGAATATACATAAGAAATTGAAATTATCAAAACCTCCTTGCCAGGCTAACAATACCACATTACTGCTTTGACAGATGAAGAGCATAAACTGCTAAATGGTTGGAACAAACCTGTAATTAAAATATTAAATTGATGGTATAAATAAAAATAAATATAGCTATCATATAGATAATTACCAGAGAGTTATGTTTCTTCTAAAGAAGTACAATTAATGAAAGTAACTATTTTATAAACAAAAATTTTTAATTTGTTTTCCGTTAATCATTAACTACTTTGCAAGAAATGGTTAGTAGAGGGAATGTTGTCAGTTCAGTTCTTCATCTTCACACTATTGAAGGATGTGGATATTTTTACCTGATAGACTGCTTGCTCACATTGTTTGTCCTTTTGTGCCATTTTCTCCTTCTCCTCTCGAAGTTTCAGTTCATAGATGAGTTGAAAGAGATCACGTAGGTCAAGAATTACAGGTTCAGCCTAACATCAAAATAAGAGTAAAGATTGTATGATGTATACAGTACAGGTTTACTTAGCACTAGAGGTTGTTACATGAACATATCTAGGTCTGCGTCACTTATAGTATGGTGAAAAAAAGTCAACAACCATATGTTATTAACTGTTAAATGCAATGTTTCTATTTATTTTAGATGGTGTTTATTCCACAGCTATGTTAATATGATGCTGAGAAAATATTTTTGAAAGAAAATTCACACTCACTGCTTGGGATGTCTTTATTGCCACGAAGCGGTGATTCCCTTCTTTGCCACAAATATAACCAAAGGCGCGGTGATCAGTGATGTCCTTGGCAATGTATGATACTTCATGAACTGCATGGTGATGCTGCATAGCCTGTGAGAATGAGCAGAGTATCTTTTACACAAAGAAATGGATTATGTGAGGGGAATGGATTCTGGAATGTTGGGATAGAACTGTACCATGAAGTGTCATCCTGCTATATATACTTCAGAAAGGTCACATGTTGGATCCACCAGTGTTGGGTTAGTTGATCTCTACTTGGCCATGAGGAGGATGCTAACTATTTAGCATTTGTGAGCTAGAGGAGATAAAAATCCCACTCTTGTCTATCGGTGACTAGACCCAACCAGGAAGTATGTAGTTTGATTTTGAAGGGTAAATTGTGCATGAAAGTAGAAAAGTCTTGCTACAACTGTATAGGGCAGGAAAGAAACTGTACCTTAGGAAGAAAGTTTATAATATATTGCTACAAAAAGACTCATTTTGTGAAAGTGTTTTGTTTTGCAATCATTAGAATAATTTGCAAGTGTCGTAATTCAAGGTGAAAATTAACATAGATACTACATAAAAGATGAGTGCTGATTTGATGACAGGTGCACTCTAATTGGTAGAAGTATTTCCATGGAAAAAATGTCAAATGATGATGACTGACAGTTAATTGCCAGTCTCTGTTTACATTTTAAACCAAGGCAAGTTGACACTGGTTGTACAGGACATTTCCTTTGGAAGTGAACCAGCAAATTGCTATTACCTGTTTGTTTAGTTGTAACAGACACAGTGCATTTACATGTTTCTTCTGTCTGCAAAGGACAGGTCCCTATTTATTAATATATATGTATGTGCAAGCATGGAACATTGCAAGTCCCGACAGACAATCCTTGGATGGTTGTGAGTGTAATTCTTTGCACACTCTGGATTACCAGTAAATATTGTTCAATTGCACAATCACTTCTAATGTTGTACACTGTGTTGTGAGTTTTGCAAGCATATATTGGTGGGATATGGACAATACCTTGCTTGTTGTGAACAGGTGAAAGGACATGCTGTTTGATGTAATCATTCAGTTTTTGGGACATATGGCCTATAGATGTGGCATCACACCAGCACAGGGGATGGAAAATGAAATAGTTTTAGGAAACAGGCAGAAGGATACCCAAAATAATGAAATAAGAAAGCAAGAGTCTCAAAGTGATATACTGAAAAAGAATATGTTTCCATTGTAATAAGGCTAGACATTAAGAAGCCATTTTCTGGAACTTAAGTGGGAGACTAATTGCAGTAGTAGAAAGGGGCAGATTTTTGTGGATGTTTGCACATTCTCCCCTTGCCTGCATAGGTTTCCTCCGGGTGCTCCGGCTTACTCTCACAGTCCAAAGATGTGCAGATTAGGTGAACTGGCCATCCTAAATTGCCCATAGTGATCAGGGATGTTTAGGTTAGTTGCATCAGTCAGGAGAAATGTAGAGTGATTGGATAAGGGAATAGGTCTGGATGGGATACTCTTTGGAGGGTCGGTTGGGCCAAATGATCTGTTTCCACACTGTAGGGATTCTATGATGAAAACCTGAGGAATTTTCAGAAACTGGTTTGCCAGGAAAGGAATTGAACTGATACAAATAGAATCTAAAAGAAAAGAAGAGATAGCTTAGAACAGCGAAGAAAGTTCTTTCTCAATTATTGATAAAATAGAATCAGAACATTCAAGATTCTAAATGTATTATTTTCAAAAGAAAAGGTACTTCCTTAATCTTCTACTCAAGGAGATAAACCAAACAGATACTAAAAAAAGGGGAGCAATGCAGTTCCTGAAGCTGGTTGAGGATATTATTGTCTTTCAGAGGGGTTAAGGGAGAAACTATTAATTTGAGGTCTATATGGAGGTTACAACTGATCCCAATTATAGAATTGAAGTAAAGAATGATTGGGAAATAGAGTTGGAGTTATACATAAATCCCAATAACAGGAATCTTTTTGATTTTATCGTTAGGGATGACCTGGTTAGTTCAAAAATATTGGTTTCACAATGGGTTTTGGAAAACTCAGGGGAAGTAAAGGAAACTGAGATGTTGTAGGAGGAACATCCTGGATTGTTTCTTGACTGTGTTGTAACTAGATCTCAGACTCACAAGAGTAGAAAGGAAGAGGAGGTGTCCATGCAAAATGGAGATGATGGCAATTTGGTTATCTGACTATACTTTCAAAAAGTTCAGAAAAAACAATGAAGGTAAAGAGAATGAGGCTGACCTATTTAGCCCATCTTCATTAATAGAAACAGAATAGGTACGTCCTGAGTTGAGACAATTGTGTCAAGCAATCTACTCAGGAGTTGGATTAGAATTAATACGTGAATGTTATTATTTAAAAGACAAAATGTTCATGAGGAAATGCAGACTACTTCAAATGGCAGCCAATGAAGAACGAGGAATAATGCATCTGGTGGTAGTTCCATTGAGTATATCATAACAAAATTTTATGGTTTGCTCAAAATTCAAATGGCAGGTCACATTGGTATTTGGAAAACACCAACAATTGAAAAATACTCAAATGAAGAAAAATAGAGCAGATAAAAGGCCCAAAGTTAGAATTTTGTTTCTGGAAACAAGCTCTGTTATCTATCTCTTGGGAACCATTAAAAGTGAAGTTTACTGGACATTATTTAATCCATAAGAAATTTAGCGAGTACTCTAAACAGGATGAAATATCAGGAGTGTATCATAATAATATATTACAGCCATAGAATGATAGGGACAGTAGCAAGAAAGTAGTGTATGTAAAGTCATGAAAGAAATAGGGATTGAAATCAGAATGATTTAAAAAATGAATCAGAAATTGAAAATTCAAAACATGACCCTCTACTAATCAAACTGAATAATAATAATAATAATAATATTTAGATAATGCTTAAAAAGTTGGATGGAATATGAAGCTATTTCCCAGTAACATATTGGTGACTTATGAAAGTTATTCTAGAGACAAAAATTTATTCCAGTAAAAAGGCTAGGAAAAATGTCACTGGCTACACATCATGTTAATCATTGTTAAGATGTTTGCAAACACATCAGCACATCATCTCAACTCTAGCACACCCAAAAATAACTCTGCTATCACTCATGATGGGAATGTTCATTAGCAATTCTGCTCCCATTGGCTGTCCGTATTCAAAATTGTTCATGATTCTATGTGGGAAGTCAGAGCTTTAGTCTGATCCATTGGTTGTGTAGCACATGCTATTTTTACTATCTAAGATGCCTTTCATCTTATGTTTCATCTTCACCGGATTAGTATCTCAATTATAGTTTTGCCTGCTGCTGTTCCTCCTGGCGTGCTTTTCAACATTGCTCACTAAACACAAGGTTGCTCCTTGATGTAATAGTAATGGTGGGGGAAATGAGGGAAATGTTTTGCGATGCGATTGGTTGATTAAAATTTTGCAGATGCTGATGGTCAATAGCTGCTAGACATGTTCTGATTCTATCATATTTATTACATGGTAGAGTCAAACAACATAATGCAAGGTGTTCTTATAGTAAAGTTAGGACTTTATCTCTACAAGGATTGAAAGGTTGTCACTCCTACTAATATTTTCAGAAAAAGATGCGTCTATGGAAAGCAGATTGATGAGGATAAGGAGTCAGGTTTCCCCTTGTGTTCCTCTCCCCACATTCCACAAGTCTGGCAGATATGTCCATGAGGATATGACTAGCTTCTTCCAAGCGAGGTTCAAGCATTGGCCATAGTTTGACCTAATTGCGTGAGACTTCGTGGAGTCTGGAGTCATTATTGAAGTTTTCCATGCTCTCCTCCTCTCAATTTAATGGTATGATTATAACTCCCCTGGGTTAGGCTATTCTGCTGATGGGATAAGACGTGGCCAGGAATGGTGATGAAGGAGTCTTGGACATTGTCTGTTAGGTACAATGCAGTGAAGATGACCATATCAAATCATTGCTTGAATAATCTGGTTGAGACAGATTTCCAAACGTTTCCACAAGTCTTCAGATGTTGTTGAGGGATCTTGCTTCTATAGATTGGGCTGAAAATGTCTGTGTCATATCCTGTGCCTAGGTCAATGCTAGGTGGTTTATTCTGCATACTATCTGACATTTCTGTAACAGTTTGGTGCAACAATGTGGCTTGTGAGGCATTTCAGACTGCAGGTTACAGTCAAATGCATTGATGCCAAACACACTGATTTGGAGTCATATGCATATCGAAACCAGGTAATGTAAAGAACATTAGTAAACAAGGTAGGTTTTTGCAGTAATCAGGCAGCTTCATTATCACTATTACTAAGAATAGCTTTAAAGTCTAGATCACCCACGCTCCCCACAATACAAAGATGATCTAATGGCTTGATGTTGATTGTAGAGGGAAGGTTATGTTGGCTGCAGAGATTACAATTTGTGGATAATAAACTTTTATTGATGCTGATTGCCCATAGTGCCATGTGGATGCCCAGTTTTGAGCTGCTAGTGTGTTCTGAATTATCATATTTAGCAAAGGATAGTGCACACAACACAATGGAAGGTGTCCTTAGCATGAAGAGGGGACATACACTCCATCAATATTGTACTCAGCTGTGATGGCTCTATGATTAACATAAAATCTTGACACAGCCTGTTTGGCCTCAAATTGGAGGTAAACAATATACTAATCCCCCGTGTCTGTGTCATTCCATTTAACTTTCCAGGCATCTTGCCTTTCAATTACCTTATTTAACAGATTATTACTTCTTGAAGAATGATCACTTACTTGGCTGATGAACCCCCGGTGCTACGAGCTAGTGAGGGCAGGAATAGGAAGATAGAGCAGATGAATGCATGGCTGAGGAGCTGGTGTATGGGAGAAGGACTCACATTTTTGTATTATTGGAATCTCTTTTGGGGTAGAACTGACCTGTACAAGAAGGACGGATTGCACCCAAATTGGAAGGGGATTAATATACTGGCAGGAAAATTTGCTAGAGCTGCTTGGGAGGATAGAAACTAGTAAGGTGGGGTGGGGTGGGGGGGGTGGGGGGGGGGGGGTGGGGGGAGGTGGGACCCAGGGAGATAGTGAGGAAAGAGATCAATCTGAGACTGGTACAGTTGAGAATGGAAGTGAGTCAAACAGTCAGGGCAGGCAGGGACAAGGTAGGACTAATAAATTAAACTGCAGTTATTTCAATGCAAGGGGCCTAACAGGGAAGGCAGATGAACTCAAGGCATGGTTAGGAACATGGAACTGGGATATCATAGCAATTACAGAAACATGGCTCAGGGATGGCCAGGACTGGCAGCTTAATGTTTCAGGATACAAATGCTACAGGAAAGATTGAAAGGGAGGCAAGTGGGGGAAGGGGGGGGGAGGGAGAGTGGCATTTTTGATAAGGGATACCATTGCAGCTGTGCTGAGGTAGGATATTCCCGCAAATACATCTAAGGAAGTTATTTGGGTGGAATTGAAAAATAAGAAAGAGATGATCACCTTATTGCGATTGTATTATAGACCCCCTAATAGTCAGAGGGAAATTGAGAAACAAACTTGTGAGGAGATCTCAGCTATCTGTAAGAATAATAGTGTAGTTATGGTAGGGGATTTTAACTTTCCAAACATAGACTGGGACTGCCATAGTGTTAAGGATTTAGATGGAGAGGAATTTGTTAAGTGCGTACAAGACAGTTTTCTGATTCAGTATGTGGATGTACCTACTAGACAAGGTGCAAAACTTGACCTACTCTTGGGAAATAAGGCAAGGCAGCTGTCAGTGAGGGAGCACTTTGGGGCCAGCGACCACAATTCTATTAGTTTTAAAATAATGATGGAAAAGGATAGACTAGATCTAAAAGTTGAAGTTCTAAATTGGAGAAAGGCCAATTTTGATGGTATTAGGCAAGAACTTTTGAAAGCTGATTGGTGGCAGATGTTTGCAGGTAAAGGGACGGCTGGAAAAGGGAAGCCTTCAGAAATGAGATAACGAGAATCCAGAGAAAGTATATTCCTGTCACAGTGAAAGGGAAAGCTAGTAGGTGTAAGGATGCCGAATGACTAAAGAAATTGAGGGTTTGGTTAAGAAAAAGAAGGAAGCAGATGAAAGGTATAGACAGGATAGATTGAATTAATCCTTAGAAGAGTATAAAGGCAGTAGGAGTATACTCAAGAGGGAAATCAGGAGGGCAAAAAGGGGACATGAGATAGCTTTGGCAAATAGAATTAAGGAGAATCCAAAGAGTTTCAACAATACATTAAGGACAAAAGGGTAACTAGGGAGAGAATAGGGCCCCTCAAAAATCAGCAAGGCGGCCTTTGTGTGGAGCCGCAGAAAATGGGGGAGATACTAAATGATTCTTTTGTATCAGTATTTACTGTGGAAAAGGATATGGAAGATATAGACTGTAGGGAAATAGATGGTGACATCTTGCAAAATGTTCATATTACACAGGAAGAAGTGCCAGATATCTTGAAACGGGTAAAGGTAGGTAAATCTGAAAAATGTGTTGCTGGAAAAGCGCAGCAGGTCAGGCAATATCCAAGGAGCAGGAGAATTGATGTTTCAGGCATAAGCCCTTCTTCAGGAATGCTTATGCCTGAAACATCAATTCTCCTGCTCCTTGGATACTGCCTGACCTGCTGCGCTTTTCCAGCAACACATTTTTCAGCTCTGATCTCCAGCATCTGCAGTTCTCACTTTCTCCTAAAGGTAGATAAAAACCCAGGACCTGATCAGGTGTACCCTAGAACTCTGTGGGAAGCTAGAGAAGTGATTGCTGGGCCTCTTGCTGAGATATTTGTATCATCGATAGTCACAGGGGAGGTGCTGGAAGAGTGGAGGTTGGCTAACGTGGTGCCACTGTTTAAGAAGGGTGGTAAGGACAAGCCAGGGAACTATAGACCAGTGAGCCTCACCTCGTTGGTGGGCAAGTTGTTGGAGGGAATCCTCAGGGACAGGATGTACATGTATTTGGAAAGGCAAGGACTGATTTTGGATAGTCAACATGGCTTTGTGTGTGGGAAATCATGTCTCACAAACTTGATTGAGCTTTTTGAGGAAGTAACAAAGAGGATTGATGCATTCAGCGTGGCAGATGTGATTGATATGGACTTCAGTAAGACGTTCAACAAGGTTCCCCATAGGAGACTGATTAGCAAGGTTAGATCTCATGGAATACAGGAAGAACTAGCCATTTGGATACAGAACTGGATCAAAGGTAGAAGACAGAGGGTTGTGGTGGAGGGTTATTTTACAGACTGGAGGCCTGTGACCAGTGGTGTGCCACAAGGGTCGTGCTGGGTCCTCTACTTTTTGTCATTTACATAAATGATTTGGATGCGAGCATAAAAGGTATAGTAAGTAAGTTTGCATATGACACCAAAATTGGAGGTGTTGTGGACAGCGAAGAGGGTTACCTCAGATTACAACAGAATCTGGACCAGATGGGCCAATGGCTGAGAAGTGGCATATGGAGTTTAATTCAGATAAATGTGAGGTGCTGCATTTTGGGAAAGCAAATCTTAGCAGGACTTATACACTTAATGGTAAGGTCCTAGGGAGTGTTGCTGAACAAAGAGACCTTGGAGTGCAGGTTCATAGCTCCTTGAAAGTGGAGTCGCAGGTAGATAGGATAGTGAAGAAAGCGTTTGGTATGCTTTCCTTTATTGGTCAGAGTATTGAGTACAGGAGTTGGGAGGTCATGTTGTGGCTGTACAGGACATTGGTTAGGCTTCTGTTGGAATATTGCGTGCATTTCTGGTATCCTCCCTATCGGAAAGATATTGTGAAACCTGAAAGGGTTCAGAAAAGATTTACAAGGATGTTGCCAGGGTTGGAGGATTTGAGCTGTAAGGGAGAGGCTGAACAGGCTGTGGCTGTTTTCCCTGGAGCGTCGGAGGCTGAGGGGTGACCTTATAGAGGTTTACAAAATTATGAGGGGCTTGGATAGGATAAATAGACAAAGTCTTTTCCCTGGGGTTGGGGAGTCCAGAACCAGAGGGCATAGGTTTAGGGAGAGAGGGGAAAGATATAAAAGAGACCTAAGGGGCAACTTTTTCACACAGAGGGTGGTATGTTTATGGAATGAGCTGCCAGAGGATGTGGTGGAGGCTGGTACAATTGCAACATTTAAGAAGCATGTGGATGGGTATATGAATAGGAAGGGTTTGGAGGGATATGGGTCAGGTGCTGGTAGGTAGGACTAGATTGGGTTGGGATGTCTGGTCGGCATGGATGGGTTGGACCGAAGGGTCTGTTTCCATGCTGTACATCTCTATGACTCTAACCAGGTGGTTACCTGTCCCTAAAAAAAATCTTACCCGAAAACGAGCTTGCACCGAAAGTAAGAATTTACCAGGAGGCAAAAATAGGTTCCTTTACTTCAAGCATTATTCTGGACTATCATTTCCTAATTTTCAAAAAGAAAATTCATTGCACTTAACATACCTTATTAAACTATATTAGTTTTTAATTGGTAACAATGTATATTGTTACGAAGTGCAAGTGACTCTGCTACTCATTATCTTTCTGTAAGATTTATTTTTTTAGAATATTATATATCTTTTCATTCTGAGTTTTAACTCGAGGAATTGGGTCACATTATCTCTGGTGTGCTCAGCATTGCACAAGGGAATATCTCAGCCATAATAACCAGTCTATTTCTGGAAAGTGAACAGACTCCTTGTGGCAGAGAGAAACTTGAATAAGAGCGATGATATGAATCTATATTTGGAAATGTGCTAATTTCACTAGCTTTGTTCTGGTTTTATCCCAGCATCCTTTACCTACATTATCATTGCGATTTATCTTGCACTTTCCACTTTACATTTAAACTTTTGGGATAAATGAAGCCAACCATGTTAGCAGCTTCCATTCCTTCTGAATTCTTTAACTGCTGCATGGATTTACCCAGGGTTTAGAAGTGAATTTATAGCAGTGAGTTAAAGTGACCACTAGATTCGCACATGAGTAATGTCTATTTGGTCAAAGCATTGGAGGATGACTCAATGTAACAGTGGGGGATGGGAAGTGTACTTTATATTGATAGCACTGCCTCTGTGCTATTCTTTTCCTTTAACAATCATTCCTCTCTAGAAGAAACCCTCGCCTAATGAACCAGCAGTCTTCTGCATGGGGAATAAATCAGCAAATGTTTCCTTCGAATCAATGTTCCAATTAACAGCATGTCCATTAACAGAGATAGACTACAGTGTGACCTTGTTCTACATTTTATTTTTGGTATTAAAATCCTGATCAAGTCCTGCATGCTGCAGCAATGAATACTTTTTAATTCTCTGTTAATTTATTTTTCTTGATATTAACAATATTCAAATATATACTTTTCAGCAGTTATGCTTTCATTTCACCTGATAATTTTGGCCCATTATGAAATTTACCTGAATGATTTACAATACAGGACATTATATTATCTGTTCCTTGTCTCACCAACCAGAGGCAATTACTCACAAAGTGCTTCTTTGAATTGACAGTGTAATCAAATTCTCTGCCAAATGGCTGACAAAAAAAGTGATTGACTAACTGTGCAATAACCTTAGTGCAAAATATGCAATGTTTTCTCTGAGGAGAAGTTAGATCTCAGTGCAAATAGTGGTATGTTTTTTCTTAAGTGGTAAATAGACAACAGCAGAAATTCACTGTATTGTCAATTCCACTGCTTGCATCTTTCCTTTGTCTTTAGTCCATCTCACTTCTCTTTTAATTCAATTCTATTTTAGTTTTATTTCCAGATCTTAAAGAGGCAGGACATTTTTCAATGGTGACATCTAAACTTGCAGAAATCCCTAAAGTCTGCAATAATAGAACAAGTCTGAATACTACACCATATGATGATTGCACTGAGCTAGAATAGTGTTTCATAGACTCAGTCACCATTCTACTAGTCTTTTGAACCTTAAATCAATTCTCTCTGTGGCCCTAATATGTTTGTGCTGACCTTAAATCTTTATGCTGATAGAATTGCTTTGTCTTGCCATTGAGTGGAGGAGTTTCCATTATTTGGCACTTAAACGATGACATCCCTCTGTAAATTGAAGACTTTGGACAATCTCACCAATATAATAGTGTTCTTGATGTAGATGAATGTGTGGAATTTAATGAAAGTGCGGGAAAATCAAAAGTACAGAAAAGATACAGAGATATAGAGATGTAGTAAGAAAAGCGTTATTTGAAAAAGAATTGTAAAAGTGAGAGTGCAGCAGCAACAAAGTAAATATCGAGAGTCAAAAACAGGAAATGTTTATTCAGCCTCTTGGGCCTGTTCTTCCATTCAGTTAGATCATGGCTGATCTGCATCTTAAATCCATCCAGCTCACACATGGCTCCTTACCTTCTTTATTTACCAACAAATAAAATCTATCAACCACTATTTCAAACAGAGTCATGAGTGCCAAATTTGCATTCTGCTGGATTCAACTTAATCGGACAAATTTGAATTTTTTTTAGAATCATAACAAGATACATAACAGTGCATAATTGGAAAGTTCTGGAGCAATTCAGCAGATCTGGCAGCTTCTGTGGAGAGAAAACAGTTAACATTTAATGTCCAGTGATCCTTCTCCAGAAGGTTAACTCTGTTTTTCTCTCCACATATGCTGCCAGACCTACTGAATTACTCCTGCACTTTCTGTTTTTATTTCAGATCTCTGGCATTTGCAATCCTTTGTTTTATTTTAGTGCACAATGGTAGTACTGGAACCTGAAAATACAAGTTAAAAAGTAGATGCAAAAAGAAATCAAGTATCATATTTTCATCTTTGCAAACATGTCAAATGTTAAAGGATAAAATGAATGGGATGCTTTGCATTGAATTTTGTCAAAACTACCGTGCTAGCATTGAACAGTACCAGTAATTTAAATGCACTCCAACATACAAGTTTGTTAGATGGTAGTCTCCATCCATCAGAGAGAAGGACATAATTATGCTCTTATCATTTTTAAAATTCAGATTAATCTTACGGATCTAAGGGTAACTTTTTCATGCAGATGGTGGACTGTGTATGGAATGAGCTGCCAGAGGAAGTGATGGAGGATGGTACAATTACAACACTTAAAAGGCATCTGGATGGGTATACGAATAGGAAGAGCTTACAGGGATATGGGCCAAGTGCTTCAAATAGAACAAGATTAGACTAGGATATCTGGCCGGTATAGACAGGGTGGACTAAAGGGTCTGTTTCATGCTGTACATCTCTATGACTCTATGACTAAGTTGTGTCACATTTTTGAAGAATTTTTGGAGACTTCTTGGAGGCCATGAAGGTTGGTGAGATTTCTTATTGTATCTTATCAAATCTAGCTCATTGATTACTTACTAACCCATGTCATCCCACAAAAGTGATCCTAGCCTTCATCTTACCATGCACGATTAATGGAACAATGTGCCACTCAGTGGATATCTGCAGAAAGACCAGCATCTCATCCTTTCATTGTTCACCCAGACCAACATTGTCAGGCTGAAGCAGCTTTGCACAGTTCCTGAGATTTACTCAGACATGACACACAAGGAAAATTAACTTGATGAAAGTGAGGACTGCAGATGCTGGAGATCAAAGTCAAAAAGTGTGGTGCTAGAAAGGCAAAGCTGGTCAGGCAGCATCCAAGGAGTGGGAGAGTTGATGTTTTGAGCATAAGTTCTTCATCAGGAATGTGATGAAGAATTCCTGGTGAAGAGTTAATGTTCTAAATGTTGACTCTTCTGCTCTTCGGATGCTACCTGACCAGCTGTGCTCTTCCAGCACCACAATCTTTGACACAAGGGGAATTGGCAACCATTATGTAAGCAGAGACCTGAAGGTCCTGCTGGATGGGGTGGTGCAAATGTGGGATGTCCTTTTCATTTAGGCGTAGTACTGGACGCCATGTCACTAGAAGATGCCATCCTGATTCGAGGTTGTCACTCAAGTCAGCACAGTCTCAGCTGTCTGGAGGAATGCACAATCATATAGGAAGAAGGTCAGTGACTTTCTTCATTCCACCACCATAAGTGCCACCATCTCCTCTCAGATGTCTCACACTCACATTATCCCTGATACTGGGATCCATTTCCAACCATGACACATGTGTGACTTCTCTCTCACTGTTACCTGCAACATATTTCTCCCTTGCTCTTACCAACCCCAATCCTTGACAGCCCAACTTTGCATGCCCTTTGCACTGCCTATGCACTCATTCAGGACACTCCCCTATTTGTATCAAATGTAACAGTTGTGCCACCACTTTCAACTCCTGTAAAATCTGCCTGTTTCTCATTCGAAGTGGATTAGTGGCCCACATTACAGCGCAAAGAGTCAAGATAGGTGGTGGCACTTAATTCCCTGCCCCTTCTGTGGAGAGGAACTTGACTCAGTGTCAACAGCTGACTGACCATGCCCAAGTCCTGGAACTGGTATCGCAGGCTGCCTTCGATCTATTGAGCCAGGACCTCCTTGGTGAATGCTATTACCCTTTGAATTCACTGAGCACTGCTGACAACCATGACAAGTTTCCTGGTTTTGTGTCAGCACTAAATGGCAAAGCATGGCAGAATTAAGATAAGCTGAGTATCTCTTGGTGAGAGGATAAAGTGCAAAATGACAAGACAAGACAGGGATGCTGAGAATACATGGGTAGGCTCAGAGTAGTGAGCATTATGACAGCAAGTAAACAGCCCAGAGGTTTCATGAGCTGGATGTGTATCACTGAATACAGTGTCATATTGAAGCATTATAATGATAGTTGCCAGTGCATCTCAAGGTGCAGCACTGAAGTGAAAAAGCAGATTATGAATGGATCAAAGATGAGCTATGAGGGTTGTTGGAGGCTAGCATATGTTTTACACCAACGTCTGTGAATGTTGAGTTCAGTGCCCATGGAGTGTGCTTGAGATTTTGATGTCCATATCCAACATAGAGCAAGCAGTGAGCTGAATTCTCTGGGTACTTCCTCTGACTTCCATGTTGAGAACTCTTCATATTTGGCTTATACAGCACAAGATAGGAAACTGAATATTAATGAGGTGAGTTGTGCCAATAATAAGTTGCTTAACAAGCTATAATTCTCTAAATTGGCAACTCACCACAGGCTAACGAGAAACTCTCCTCGCTGCCCGGGAAATGCACAAAAGTTGCAGTAGATTACTCCTGACAAGATAGATCTCACTGGACTTCTCACTTGTTTCTGACATGCATCTCATCATAGCCAGTATTATTCATGTCCTTGTAAAATTTCACCCATTTAGTGCTGACGGTTACTGAAAGATTACTCTGAACTGATCCCGCTGTTCTTCATTATTATCATATGCACGGTCTTTCAACCTACTCCCAGTGGGAAAAGCTGTAAGATATTTCCTGATCAAGATGTATTCCGATGGGCAGGAATCAGTAATCTGAAGTTTCAGTTTGATTTGTCCCTTCAATATTCTTACTGTATTCCTCCTGTAGGTAGGGATACATCTTTGGAAACTAGATAATAGAAAGTTTAGTAAGCCTTTTAACTGTGGGTTACAGACTTCACTCAACTATGCACTGATATTTCTAGCAGGAGTCATTGGATAATAATCCTGAATGAGAATCCAAATGCTTTTTCTCCTCTCTAACCCAGGTATTTTGAGGTCATTTGGCCAACCCTTGCAAACATTCTAACTCACCAACTCAGAGCTTGCAAAAATAAATTCTTGTCTGGATGGCTCAATACCAGACTGTGCAAAGCATTTTGAAACTATTGATGTTGACATTACAGACAATTGCTCTGACAAAAGAGTTTAACTTTCTTATCTTGTGTTCCAGGTGTCTTTTTTCCTTCCAAAACCTCACAGACAATTTTAATATTTGAGAATTTAAAATAGGAGCAGGACCTATAATTACTTCAGTCTGAGTTAAATAATATCTTTATGTTGGCCCTTCAAGTTCTGTTCAACTTCCCCTTTATGTGGAGTTACTGAACATTTTAGAATACAGTGTGATGTTTTATCCAGTAACATAAATTTATATTCATGCTAATAGTAATTTAATGCTAGAACTGTGCAATACATAAAAATATCACTGTTTCTGGTACTTGAAAAAGTAAATAACTCAGAGGAGCAAATGGCCTCTGAAAGAGACTAGAAGCACAGTTTTCCCAGCCCTTCAATGATCAATTACTTGAGAAAATCTAGAGAGAACAGAAAAATTAGATTCTTGACGTCAAGAAAGAAAGTCCGATTTTCCACCCAAGGTTTCAATGGTCAGGGTGACAATCCTGCGAGAAGCCTATTTGCAAGAATTTGCATTTTATTATTATCTAATCTCAGCTCATTTACACGCAATTATCTATTTTCCCATGTGGCGCAAAGAAATTAGACAATGACAATTCCCAATATGAAAGACAGAGCGAGTACCTTACAGCTCCGGCTCACTACATGTTCATCCAGGCCTCCGTTTTGGAGGTAACAAGGAGGTGAAAGAGGTGGACAACAGAACATATGATGGGGGCGATGATAAAACATGGGACGGTAAATGGCATTGTGGAAAATAGGTCATTGATAGTCACCACTGCCCTACTTTGATGGGAGGACAGTGTCTAAGCTGTGTTCCTGTGGGTCAGATGTAAAGTGAGAAGATGACCTGTTTAATAAACAGGTTGGGAGGGAATGTGGGAGAAGATGAAAGCCAATTGGAGGGCTGGGAGGCATGGCAGATTGGAGCATGAAGGTTTGGGATGGGGGGTTGTCACCTAAATTGATAGGTGTTATCTATGACTCACTGCATGAAGCTCTACCTGTGTTACCTTCCATTCCCACTGAAATTGCAAATGCACAATGAGAAATGGCTGCTACAGAATGGGCAAAGTAAGATTTATTTTCCTCTGTAAGGGAGTGAGTTCAACTTTTGTGCAATGAGGCCTTTCAAATGGTAATTGTATTAAATAGACAGTACAGAAAAAAAGACATCCACTTTCACATAATTCTGTATGTGGACCTTATACATTGACCTGCTGTGTCAATTAAAAGTCCTGGCCACACGCAGTTTTGACCACATTGGTCAACATTACAAATTAATCTTTTAATGGCTGTGATACACAAGTAATGTCATGCAGACTATAACAGTTCACTTTGAGGCCATACACTTTGGTAGGAAAAATAGAGGCATAGTCAATTTTCTAAATGGGGAATGGCTTCAGAAATCTGAACCACAAAGGGACCTGAGAGTCCTAGTTAATGTGCAGGTTCAGTTGGCAGTGAGGAAGACAAATGCAATATTAGCATTGATTTCAAGAGGCTAGAATAAAAGAGCTGCTGAGGCGGCAGGTCACACGTGGAATACTGTGAGCAGTATTAGGCTCTGTTTCTCAGGACGGATGTGCTGGCCTTAGAAGGGTTCCAGAGGAGGTTTACAAGAATGATCCTGAGGATGAAGGGCTTGTCATACGAGGAGCAGTTGAGCACTCTGGTTCTGCACTCCATGCAGTTTGGAAGGATGAAGGGGGATCTGATTGAAACTTATAGAATACTAAGAAGCCTGGATTGAGTGAAGATAATGTTTCCACTAGTAGAAGCAATTAGAACCCAACTGCACAGCGTCAAAGTGAAGGGACAACACTTGAGAAAGGAAATGAGGAGGAACTTCTTCAGCTAGAGGATAGTTAATCTGTGGAATTCATTGCTGCAAAAGGCTATGGAGGCCTAGTCATTAAATGTATTCAATACAGAGATAGATAGGTTCTTGGTTAGCAAGGGGGGGAAGGTTACAGGAGAAGGCAGCAGAATGCATTGAGAAATGCATCAGGTGTGATCAATTGGTAGAGCAGAATTGAGGGGCCAAGTGGCCTAATTCTGCTCCTACATTTTATGGTCTTATTGCTGTCAAAATCACAATCACTTTCCAAGGGTTCACTGCCTTCACGAGGTGCAGGAGCTGCTGACTTCACACCTTGAACCATAAATTGTCCACACCATTATCCTCCATGCAATGCTACCTTTCTTGGATATTGGGGGTTTGGAGTTGAGGGATGAGGGTCTCAAGATTTCTGTTGATCCTCTAAGTATGTATCAAAAGGTTTCAGCAGAATATGTCTGAATCAGGACAAGGATGTGCAAGGTCCACGTAGAGATCTCCCATAGGCTTTGTTATTATCCCAGTGTTTTATGGATGCTGCTCTGAGGTGTTCAGCATTTCTTTGTGAGTCTTATTGAATGGAACTGTGTTGTTTAAGTCACCTTTCACTGACTGTTCCTGCTAAGACTACCAGGCTAATGCCATTTACAAGTTCGCTGATAGTTGGTCCAATCTCAGATGGAGCGAAAACAGACGACAGATGGGAGGTGGAAGACCTGGAAAAATGGTGCACTGAGAACAACCTAGTTCTCAATGCCAGCAAAAGCAACAAACACATTTTTAACTTTAGGCGGGATGTTACTCATGCCTCCCGACACATTAACAGCACAGAGGTAGAATGGGTGGATAGTATCAAGCTCCTCGGAGTCGTCATCCACAACAAGCTTTCTTGGACTCTTTATGTGAATTCACTGGTTACAAAGGCCCAACAATGTCTCTTCTTCCTCAGGCAGCTGAGCAAGTTTGGCATGACAGCAAATAGCCTTGCCAACTTTTATAGGTGTGTCGTCGAGAGCACTCTGTCTGGATGTACCACTACCTTGTATGGCAACTGTACCATTCAAGATTGGAGACGGTCACAGAGAGTGGTGAACTCGGCCTGGCCAACCTCCCATCTATAGAATCCACCTACCAGGCCCGCTGACAAGGAAAGGCTGCCAGCATTCTTAAAGACCCATCCCACCTTGGCAATGTTTTTCTACAACCTCTATCATTGGGGAGAAGGTACAGAAGCCTAAACACATGCACCAGCTGTTTTCGTAACAGTTTCTACCTTACTGTTAGAATACTGAATGGACTTACAAACCCTTAACATTCACCTATACCTGTACTTTTGTTTTTGCTGCTGTCTACCTATTATTTACTATCTCCGCTACTTAACTATGTGATCTGCCTGTAATGCTCACAAGACAATGTTTTTCACTGTGCCTCAGTACACGTGACAATAAATTCAATTCAATTCAAGACTAGAAATCCTTTCTTCAATTCCAATTGCAAGTATAGCTTCATGAGTTGATCTTGCATGACTTTTCCTGCTGTTTTGTACAAGTTAAGGTTACAAATATATGGAAATCTTCACAAGATCCAACGCTCCCTTATTTAATACTGATAAAATTTACATGAGGTCCCCCAAGCCCTCCTGTGTGCCATCAGAAGGTTGTTTTTCTCTTTTTGCCCTAAGATATCCATGAGTAGTCCCAGGATTTTGGGGGCGGGGGGACCTTACATTGAATTTCAAAGGGAAATCGTAAGTTTCTCTCTTGATGAAGATGGTCATTGTTTGACAAAAATGTTACTTGCCACTTATCAGCTCAAACCTGCACGTTCCTTAGGTCTTGCTGCATATGGACACGGACTGCTGCAGTATTTGAAGATTTGTGAATGATGCTGAACACATTGACACTATCCATGAACTCCCCTTTTGGTCTTTATGATGGAGGGAAGGTCACTGATGACGCAGTTGAAGGTGAGGCAGGTCTAGGACATTATTCTGCAATAATGACCTGGGACTAAGATAATTGATCCCAACAAACTGAACTGTCGTCTTTTGCATTGGGTATGACTCTTGCCAATAGAGATTATATTCCTGAATATTGTTGGTTCAAGTTTTGTTTGGGCTTCTTGATACCAAAAACAAAAACAGAAGTTGCTAAAGAGCTCAGCAGGTCTGGCAGCATCTGTGAACAGAAATCAGAGTTAATGTTTCAGGTCTGGTGACCCTTCCTCAGAACTGGATATCATAGTCTGTCAAATGCAGCTTTAAAGTCAAGGGTAGACAATCTCATCCCACCACTGGAGCTCAAATGTTTGTCCACTCTGTTAAAAGTACAGAAAATAATCAAAATAGCTACTGGAATGTTGGTCTTTATATTCTTGAGGATTAGAATAGAAAGGGTTGGAGATCATAGTGCAACTGCACAAATATCTGGTCAGATCACACCTGGACTACTGTGAACAGTTTTGGGCACCCTGCCTTCAGAAAAAGATACTGACCTTGGAGGAAAAGAAAACGTTTATCTGGAGGGATACCTGAAATACAGGTGTTAAATTACAAGGGCAGATTGTGAAAACTCAGGCTGTATTGATGTGAATTTAGAAGATTGAGGACTGAAAACTGATCAAATTTTTCAAGATTGGGCAGTTCGAAAGAAATTATTTCCCCTGATCAGAAGTTTAGGATCATATTTTTCCAGAACAAAACTAGAAAATGTTTCATCACATAAAGGTTTATAGAAGCTTGAAACTTTCTGCATCAAATGACAATTCTTACAAGACCAATTTTTAAGTTAAAAATGGGTTTGTAGATTTTTGTTAACCCAAAGATATCAGAAGTATGAGGCAAAGGTGGGTATATGCAGTTCAGTCACCAATCAGCTATTGTCTCATGGCAGAACAGGCTTGAGGGCTGTATGGTTTCCTCATGTTGTGATGTTTCTCTTCAGCATGAAGAAGGCCAGCCAATTCTTTCCAGCAAGCTCTGGTGTCCCATAGTCTCATGTAATGTCTGGTGAAGAAGATTGCAGCTTCCACTGCAATCAAGAAGCATCCAGATAATGATATACAACTCTGAAGGGCTGCACAGCAACTTAGATGGAAAAAAATGAAGTGATTTAAGGGAAGCCCAAATAGCTTCTATGATGTTACCAACATCTTCTATGGAACAGCAAAGTGATATAATGGAAGCATAAATGATTGCTGAAGCCCCTTTAGATGAAAGGTGGTTGAAGATTGCCTCAGTTGTCCAGTGATTCATTCTCCAGCAGACTAATGGACTGGCTGAGTTGAAACTCTGTACAAGTTGCATAAGAAACATGAGGAGCAGAACCGCTCTCCAACATTAGAAATCATCTCATGCCCCTGCCACTCACCATTGTCCTTGCTGTCAATCATCAGTCAGGCATTCCAGACCACTCAAACCCTGACTGAGATAATAAAGTAGAGCCATCACAGCCCACGGCTGTTGAGGGCACCCAGGACAATATCTGAGGCACACTCTTTATGATCTCTGCAGCCATTCACCTCACTGCCACCATAGTATCATAGAGTCATAGAGCTGTACAACATGGAAACACACCCTTCGGTCCAACTCATGCATGCCAACCAGATATTCTAACCTAATCTAGTCCCATTTGCCACCACTTGCCCAACATCCCTGTAAACCTTTCCTATTCATATACCCATCTAGATGCCTTCTAAATGTTGTAACTGTACCAGCCTCCAGCATTTCCTCTGGCAGCTCATTCCATATACACACCACCTTCTGCGTGAAAATGTTGCACCTTAGGTCCCTTTAACATCTTTCCCCTCTCAACCTAAACCTATACCTTCTAGCCCAGGACTCCCCCACCCTAGGGAAAAGACTCCGTCTACTTATCCTATCCAGAATGTACTAAATTGAAGCACTAGCATAGAACATTTATTGAATAGCCTGTAAGAGCAAGAATCAGTGTGAATGGTTTAATTTTTCAAGAGCTGTTGGTTGGTGTAATGTTTTTATTGTTGGTTTGGGTGTAAAAGACTGTCGATGTTAATTGAATGATGTTGAAATTATTGGTTCTTTTTATTGCATTGGCCCTGAAGACGCTGTTGAATGCAGTGAGTGCAGATGGTGAACATCTTTATGGGTTTCTAGTTGTAGAAAGTAAGCCATGTGCAACAGTGCTCTGAAATTTGATACTGAATGACCTGTCTCAAAAGCAATCAATTAGAAGGCAGTGAGCATCCTTTCTATGTCCAGGCTATCTACCTTAAGCCTCTGATGATCCTTTATTCACCTGCTCTTCTTTTTCATGTGACTCTTGGGCATAACCTGTGACAAAATTGCCAGTAGTAATAGCTGGTCTCCCAAAATC
The DNA here is from genome assembly GCF_047496795.1 of Chiloscyllium punctatum. Classification (NCBI taxonomy): domain Eukaryota; kingdom Metazoa; phylum Chordata; class Chondrichthyes; order Orectolobiformes; family Hemiscylliidae; genus Chiloscyllium; species Chiloscyllium punctatum. The sequence goes on from NC_092745.1 coordinate 81,675,253, forward strand.
ACAGTCTGCCGATTCAAAAATAGTGCAGTGAGAAAGAGATGGTACTAAGGTAGATCTAGTATTATTAACATACAATTGGAAACTGATGTGATTCTGGATTATATGGTAGAGATACAGTGTATAATAAAAAAACAGATCCTTGTGGAATACCAGAGATAATTGTGTAGGAATGGGGTAAGAAGAGAAATTCTACGAGACCGATAAAATAATTGCAGAAACTAACAGAGACAATAGGAAACAAACCCTGACTGTAGCAAAACCTGGAAAAACACACCAAAGCCGAGAAATTTAGATTGGCATGAAAACATCTACCACAAATAAGCTGATTGCTGCATTAATGTTAACTCAAAAATATGAAACCTCAAGTGTTGAAAACAGACTTCTCTATAATGCTTCAATGTAGGCTTTGTGAAAAATGTCAACACGTTTGTTACAGCACAAACTTGTACACGTTTAGTTTCCATGCATCAACCTCCATTCGAAAATGTAACTATTATTTCTCTTGCCCCAAAATCACATTTGCTGCCTTTCATAGCCATCAGGAAACATACTCAAAATACTTTCCACTGTATCATTTATGAAGAGGATGAATAGCAGAATACTCAGTAAGAGAATCCTATGGAATTACATTCGACACTATTTTTCTTACAGCCTCTCACTCTGAATATTACCACTACTTTCTGTTTTGCAGCATTAACGAGTTTAATTTGAGCTGGCTAATTTTCTATTGGTTCCATAAGCCATAAATCTTGATGTCATCAAATCATGATTGTAAGGTCAACTGAATTCTTTCTAACATCCTTATGGCATATTCTGGTGAATAAACAAACCAGTTGTGAACAAATGAGAATAACAGTGTTGGAACTATTGTAATTATTTGAAACAGAGAGGAAAATTTCTCATCAGTTTTGATGTTTTCTATACAATAGCTGCAAGTGAAAGGAATGTACTGCAAACCAACAAGCAGTGAAATTCTCTGACAATATTCTTTAGTCACTGATATTAGCATGTAGATCAAAGGCTATTGTTTCTTTACGTGATCAAGCAAACATTATTTCATTTAAGGTATATTAGAATTTTCTGTGGCTTTTGACAGAAGAATAAAACAGATATTAATGCAATTAATGGCATGATATATTGTATGTTTTGACTTCATATTCGCAGTTTGAGAGTCACTATCATTGTGAAAGAAGCTTTCTATTATCATAGAATTTACATAATTGAACAGTAATCTCTGGTATCAGGGAACAAAAAAACAAGCTGGTATCAGGGAACAATAAAACAACTGATAGACCTAACCAAACAAAACACAAAACATGGATTTCAATATAAGTTGAAATGATTTCTAGATTGTAAACTAACAGTAACCAAAGAATGTCGAAGAAATCGTATGGTTCATTGTTGAGGTTAAGCTTATCAAACTACTGTTTTGAGTTTAAAAGAATGTGTTTTGAAGTGAACAAAAATATTCTTATAGACGTTGGCTTCAGGACTTGGATGATTTCCTTTTACTTACATTAATAGATAATCCTGAACTACATTAAATGCTGATGCTTCAGTGCATACATAATTATAATAATAGATTATGTCATGTGGGGTTTTGGCTGCTATTGTCACTTTGGGAAGTTAATATTCTTCTCTGGGAAGTGAGGCAATAACAGAAAAGCTTACATTCCTAAAATAGTGTTGTAGAATAGAGAGATCTAGAGTTTCAGGTGCATAGCTCTTTGAAATTTGTGTCACAGATAGGTGGTTAAGAAGGCATTTAGCATGCTTGCCTTCATTGCTTAGGCCTTTGAGTATAGGGAGTTGGAGTATCATGTTGAGGTTGTACAGGACATTGTGAGGCCTCTTCTGGAGTATTTTGTGCAGTTCTAGTTGCCTTGCTACAGGAAGGATATTAATAAATTGGAGAGGGTTGAAGAAAGATTTACCAAGATGTTGCCATGAATGGAGGGTTCGAGTTATACAATTAAGCTGGATAGGCTAGGACTTTTTTTCACTGGAGCGTAGGAAATTGAGAGGTGACTGTATAGAGGTTTATAAAATAATTACGTAAACAAATGAGATGAATAGCAAGGATCTTTTCCCTAGGCTGGGGGAGTTCAGAACTAGGGGGCATATCTTTAAGGTGAAAGGAGAAAATCTTTTAGAAGGACATGAGCGGCAACTTTTTTTACACAGAGAGTGGTTCATGTGTGGAATGAACTGCCAGAAGAAGTAGTGGATGTAGGTACAGTTACAATGTTTAAAAGACATTTGGATAAGTACATGAGTTGGAATGGTTTGAATGGATATGGCGAAAGTGAGGACTGCAGATGCTGGAGATCAGAGTCAAGAGTAGAGTGGTGCTGGAAAAGCACAGCAGGTCAGGCAGCATCCAAGGAGCAGGATAACTGACATTTCGGGCAGGAGCCCTTCATTAGGAATGAGGCTGAGAGCCTCTGGGGTGGAGAGATAAATGGGCGGGAAGATTTGAGGAAAGATTTACCAAGACATTGCCGTGAATGGAGGGTTCGACTTTTAAAATTAGGCTGGACGGGCTCAAACTTTTTTTACTGGAGCATAGGAATTTGAGAGGTGACTTTCTAGAGGTTTATAAAATCATTAGGTAAACAGATAAGACTATTAGGCTTCCAGCCTCATTCTTGATGAAGCGTTCCTGCTCCTCAGATGCTGCCTGACCTGCTGTGTTTTTCCAGCACAACTATAAACTTTAAGGGATATGGGCCAAATACAGGAAAGTGATACAAGCTTAGTTTGGAAACTTAGTCAGCGTGGACTGATTGGATCAAAGGGTCTATTTACATTCTCTCTGACTCTATGACTATGACTGTATGTCCTGAATCTAATTTACAGGTATTATAGACAATTTATTGCTGGCCAGTGATTACCATTGGTATATCATTCATATTGTTTGCTATTAGAGATGCTCCAAACAAATCTACTTTACTTGAGTTAATATTTAAATTAATTAAAGAAAAATTGACAGGACCAAGGTCAGAGATCTCACACTTAGATTACGTATCAGAGGTGAGGGAGAGATTAAATTGAGTAGGTGAATTAGCTAAACAGCACCCAAAGAGGGCACAGTATGGAATTAAACAGATGGCAGATAAAAGCTCTGAGACTCAAATATTTTCCCAAGGGGATACTGTGTTTGTACTGTTACCAGTGATAGGAGATCCCTTCAAAGCCAGGTTTAGCAGTGCCTATCAAATTGAGAAAAAGTTGAGTCAGGTAAACTATCCAGTAAAGATGTCAGATAGAAAAAAAAGGTGTCAACTATGTCATGTGAACATGTTGAAAGCATATTACACTAGACAGAAAGAACTGGAGAAACAGGTGTTAGTTATTGCCCTTCAGAGTGAGGAATCAAATCCAGATGATGTGGATTTTGATGTGCCTTAAAGTAGATTAAAAAATGAAGAAGTCCTTGAGGAGGGATATGTTAGTAAGCTATCTGTCTCAGGAGCATAGAGCACAGTTGAAAGATTTGTTATTGCAGTCCACATTCATATGTAAGAATCAGATGGGGAGGACTAATGCTAATGCACATAAAGTAGATGTAGGAAATACTGCTGTAATAAAATAACACCCCTATCAGCTTAATCCTTTCAAAGCCAGATAGGTCCAGATGGAGGTGGAGGCCATGCTCAATGAGGACATCATCGAACCAGCCAGAGCGAGTGGAGCTCGCTGTTCGTCTTAGTTCCCAAACTGAATGGGATTCAACGATTCTTTGTGGATTATTGGAAGGTCAATACCATTACAAAACCAGATTCATATCCAATTCCTAGATTGGAGGACTGTATCGGGAAAGCCGGATAAGCCAGTTACATCACCAAGTTGGACTTAATGCGTGGTTACTGGCAGATACCTTTATCAGAGGTGGGGAAAGAAATTTCTATGTTTGTAACCCCAAATGGGCTATATCAGTTTAAAGTGATCCCTTTTGTAATGAAGAACGCATCTGCCACATTCCAAAGACTCATGAACAGAGTTGTGGCTGGGTTAACAAATTGTGCAGTCTATTTGGACGATGAAGTGATCTTTAGTAAGTCCTGGAAAGATCACATGGTACAGTTGGCAGAGCTTTTTGAATGGCAACGAGAAGCAAAACTTGTGATAAACTTAAATAAAACAGAATTCCCGAAAGCAGAGGTGAATTTCTTCGGACATAACATCGGTCATGGAAGGTTGATCCCATGGAATGCAAAGACAAAGACAAAGACATCAACAAATTTCCACGACCACCTCAAAGAAAGAGGTGTTTTGATTCTTAGGACTCAGCGGATTCTATTGGGAGTTTGTTCCAAACCTCAGCAGTGTAGTGGCACCATTAACCGATTTCCTGAAGAAAAACACAAAGTTTCGGTGGACTGAACAATGCCAGGAAGGATTCAACCATTTGAAATCAATATTAATCACCAAACCAGTTTTAGCTACGCTAAACTTTTCAAAACCTTTTAAAGTTGCCTTCGATGCTAGTGACATTGGAGTTGGAGCTGTACTTCTACAGGAAGATGAGGATGGGATTGAACTGCCAATTGGTTACTTTTCGAAGAAGATCAACAACCACCAAAGGAAATACTCCACAATCGAATAAGAACTATTGAGTTTGGTAGTGGCCTGACAACATTCTAATGTGTATGTCATGAACAATATGTCAGAGATGGTTGTGTACACTGACCAAAATCCGCTTACATTCTTAGAACGCTTTAAAGACAAGAATATGAGACTATTTCATTGGAGTCTTACAGACTTTTAATTTAAAAATTATACACATTGCAGGTTGGAAGAATGTAATTGTGGATGCGTTATTGCAGATTTAACTGATAGAGTTGAGATGAGATTTGTCTTTAATGTTTTTCCTATATAAAATAAGTTAAGGGGAACTTATATTAAACTTATCTGTATGTTAGGGTAATATGTTTAAAAAGTACAGAAAAAAATGAAGCCATCTTTTCATTATGATGGTTCATTTTTTATGAAGATGTGGGTGTACTATACCCTTTAAGAGAGTAAAAGCTAGCAGTGACAGCACCAAGTGTTTTCAATAAGACACAATGTAACATGTGCTCCAGCTACTGGGATAGCTAGTTGCCTGGAAATGACAAAACAGGTTCGAATTAGGCCTATCAGTTTAAATTATTCTTCGAAAAAAAAAACAAATTCCAATCAAGTTTGAATTGAGTATATTGACAATCTTAAAAACCAATGACACAATCCAATGCTTTGGGGTATAAGACTGGGGAAAATTGAACAGTTTGGAGGAGAACTGCCACCAGACCAACAGCTGTAGGCTGCTAGTCAGAACTCTCTGAGAGGTACCTGTCCAGTGAAGGAGTTTTCACAGAGAAAAACCTCAACACTGACCTGGAGAGCCAATCTACCGATGAAGATAAAGAAAATATTTGACCGTTGGCTGGTTTTAACATTTGGATTTTTCTGAATACTTTAACTGGGAGTTTTATCAGACTAGTATTATAGAAGGGAAAGTAAAAGATAAGTTAGAAGAAGCAATTGTAAATAGTTGTTGGTTAATTATTCTTGGTTATACTTTAAGAAATAAACTTCTTAATTTTTACTTTACATAATTCTTGGCCACTCGAATTTTTACAGATTACTGCACAGGATAAACCTTTTCTATGTTGCTGGTTTTAAATTAAGCAGGAGGGTTTAACCCGAGTCGTAACAAGACCTTTATAAAACTTCCAGTGTTTTCTTCAGTTCTTGCTTCTTCATAAAGTAATGCCTATAGCAATTTGACCCAATGCAAGCAATCACAGATAACAGTATGAGGACTGTCCTAGTTTTGAGCGGTTAGCTGTGTCCTGTTGGCAATGAGTTTATTCCTTTCTGTGTGACACAGATAAATTTAGAATCAAGACAAGAGTATAAAAATTATTCCTGGACGTGTGAAATGTCATAAATGCTGTTTGGTAAAATATGCTGTAATTTCTTTTGTGTGCAACATAGCTAATAGAAAAGCAATTCTGTAAATTAATTTAAATCCTATTATTATATTAAAATGCTTACATTGAAATGATTATTGAATAAAATATAGGACAAGATTTAAATAACATCTAAATGTACATCTAAGGAAGTAGTCTGTTTTTATTCTGCACTTAAAATATTTTTTTCCAGGGTTTAAAGTTTCATTTTGTCAAAAAATAAGAGACTTTTGACAATGGTGAGTGGGGAAACAGTCCAACACAACGTGTACACCCTCTCTCTCTCTCTCTCTAAAGCTAAGTGCATTTAAAGGAAATCTGTTTTTAACAAGAAAACAAATAATGGGATTAACAAAAAAAAATGGATGTTCATCAAAATTATAATCCTCAGTTACTTACACAGTCTAACAGTGGGCCAGATAAATTACCTGCCATGGACAACAATAGCACAAGCATCAAATCTGAGCTAAGGATAAAATAGTGCAGTAGATTCAAGGGATTAAAAAATGGCAAATTTCAGTAACCAATCCTATCTTCTTTTCACAAAAATTATCTTAAATCCAAAAACTACTGTGGTCAGCTAGTAAATTACAAAACAGGATAGCATTTCTTTTTCATTTTAATTCCCTTACATTGCACACTTCCTTTGGGATTTATAATTTGGTATGATTCAAAATCTTGGTCCATTTAGACCATAAAATGCAAGATCTGTCTTAGGCCATTCAGCTCAGCGACTCTGCTCTGCCAATCAATGAGATTATGGTTGATCTGATAATCCTCAAGTCCATCTACCTTCCTCATCCCCATAACTCTTGAGTCCCTGACTGATTAAAAATCGGTCTAGCTCAGCTTTGAATAATCAACAAACACAACTGAGCTTCTGGAGCCCTCTTCAGCAACAAAGATTCGACAGATTTACTACCCTCTGACAGAAGATATTCCTCCACATCTGTCTGTTAAGTGGGTGATCCCTTACTCTGAAATTATACCTTCTGGTCCTAGACTTTCGCACAAGGGAAATCAACCCTATTAAGCCCCCTAAGAACCTTAAAAGTTTCTAATAAGGTCTCTCCTTCTTCTCACCCCAATGAGTACAAGCCAAACCTACTTAACATCTCTTGATAAGAAAATCCCTTCATCGTAGGAATTACATGAGTGAACCTTCCCTGAACTGCCTCCATTGCCAGTATATCTTTCCTTAGATAAGGGAACTAAACTGTTTACAGTGTCCCAGCTGTGGTCTGACTAGTGCCATAAAGAATTTCAGCAAGACCTCCACAATTTTAGCTTCCACTCCCTTTGAAATAAAGGCCAATATTCCATTTGCCTTCCCTATTACCTGCTCAATGTGGATGCTAGCTTGTTGTGATTCACGTGCAAGGACCAAATCCCTTTGTGCTGGAGCTTTCTGCAGTCTTTCTCCATTTGAATAATATTCAGTTCTTCTGTTCTTCCTTCAACATACCAACCTCACATTTTCCCACATTGCATTTCAACTGCCAGGTTTTGGCTAGTCACTCAACCTGTCTGTGTCTCTCTATAAATTCTTTGTATCATCCTCGTTACTTACTTTCCCACCTATTTTTGTATCATCCGCAAACTTTGCAACAGTACATTCACTTCCATCATCCAAGTCATTAATATACTGATCCCTTTGTCATTCCCTTAGCTATAGGTTAACATCCTAAAAATGTCTCTTTTACCCCAACTCTCTGTCTCCTATAAGCGAGCCAATCTTCTATTCATGCTAATATAATACATCCAACACCATGGGCTATTATGCTATTAAGTAGCCGTATGTGTAGTACATTATTGAATGCCTGGTCAAAATTCAAAAACATTAAATCGACTGCTTCCCAATTACCTATCTTATTTGTTACCTCAAAGAACTGTAATAAATTTGTCAGGCATGATTTCCCCTTTTGGAAAGGCGTGTTGATTTTGCTTGATTATATTACAGTTTTCTAAATTCTGAGATTACAGACTTTATAATAGATGTTAATATCCTCCCAAATTAAAATGTTAAGCTAACTATTTTTGTCTCCCTCCCTTTTTGAACAATAGGTTGCAATTGCTGTTTTCCAATTGTCTGAGACTTCTCCAGAATCTAAAGATATTTGGAAGATTATTACCAGTGCACTCACAATCTCTGTAGCTACTTCCTTTAAAATCCTAGAATACAGCCTATCAGGTCTAGAGGACTTAGCAGCCTTGAACAACATTGGTTTCCCTCATACATTTTTCTCTAGTGATAGTTACTGTTTTTATTTCCTCCCTCACTTCAGCCCCCTGATTTTTGGAATGCTTTATTGATGTTCTCTATCATTAAGATAAATGCCAAGCATTTATTCAACCCTCTGACATTTCCTGCATCCCCATTATTATTTCCCAAGCTTTGTTCTCGAATGATACTATGGTCATTTTAGCCTTTGTTATCTTTTTCATATATTTAAGGTAGCTCTTGCTGTCTTTTTAAAAGATTGCTTGCTAGTTTGCCCTCATAATTTATTTTTTTCCTTCTTTATCCCTTTTTTGGTTGTCTTTTGATTGGCTTTAAAAACTTGCTTCATCGTTTAGTTTACCAGTAATCATTGCCACATTGTAGGTTTTATTTTCAATTTGATATGATCCTTAACAGCTCTGGTCAACCATGGTTGTTTTATTCTCCTCGAGTCCTTCTTCTTTACTGGGATATATCTTTACTGTGAATTATGAATGATTTTAAGTTTCTGCAATTGTCTTTTCTTCTGAACTCCTTTTTCAGTCCACTCCAGCCAACTCTGCTCACATCCCTTTCATTCCGGATGAAGGGCTTTTGCCTGGAATGTCAATTTTCCTGCTCCTCAGATGCTGCCTGACCTGCTGTGCTTTTCTAGCACCACTCTAATCTTGACTCTGATTTCCAGCATCTGCAGTACCCACTTTCGCCTCACATTCCTATGTACAAGCCCTCATTTAAATTTAGCACAGTTGTTACAAATGAAAATTTTTCACTGTCAAACTTGAGTGCTAAATTCTACCAAGTTATGGCCACTGTTTCTAAGGGAAAACTTAACTCAGAGACTGTTTATTGAATATACTTAAATACACATTACCAGATCCAAAATCGTTGGATCCCCGATTGGATCCACAATATGTTGTTCTAAAATACTGTCCCAAATACATTATGAATTTTTCCTTCTTTGCTAATTTGATTTTCCTAACCAACATGACAATTAAAGACTGTCATGATTAATTTTTTTTTCCAATTTTTACAGGACAGCTACTGTTCAGAAACCTGTAGACTACTCCCACCAGTGTTCTTTCACTTGTTATTTCTGACAGCTATCCATATAGATTCTACATAATTTCTTCCTATCATACGTATTCCACCTCAGACTAACAAAGCTACTCCACCACCCTTCCCTTCCTTACTGTCCTTTCAAATAGTCACAACTCCCCGAATACTTAGTTTTTATCTTTGATCTCCTTGTAACCATGTCTTCTTAATTGCTGAAAGATCATAGCCATTAACCTCTATCTGTGCTATTAATTTATTTATTTTGCTCCAAATATTATGCACATTTAAGAACCATTAATTTTATCGTATTGCTTTTTTTCTCTCTTTGATCTTCTTTTCCACTGTTGTTTGGTGCTTGTACATTGTCTCTTCCTGCTCCACTTTGGTTATTATCAAAATAGTTGCCCTGCAATGCATCCATTTCTTTTTGTTTTATATGACTACTTAAACACCCCCACCCCAAACCCTCAGTCACACAATTGGTTTTACCTTGTGCTTTTGATATCTTTCATATGTAGCCACTAACTGATGAATTGAATTGAATTGAATTGAACTGAATTGAATTGAATTTATTGTCACGTGTACCAAGGCACAGTGAAAAGCTTTGTCTTGCGAGCAATACAGGCAGATCACATAGATAGGTAACTTAGATAAGTAAGTAATAGGTAAACAGTGGCAAAAACAAAAACACAGGTACAGGCAAATGTCAAGAGTTTGAAGGCCCATTCAGTATTCTAACATCAGTAGGGTAGAAGCTGTTATGAAACTGGCTAGTGCGTGTGTTCAGGCTTCTGTACCTTCTCCCCAATGGTAGAGGCTTTAGAAAAACATTGCCAGGGTGAGATGAATTTTGAGAATGCTGGCAGCCTTTCCTTGACAGTGGGCCTGGTAGATGGATTCGATGGATGGGAGGTTAGCCTTTGTGATTGTCCGGGCTAAGTTCACCACTCTCTGTAACCATCTCCAATCTTGAATGGTACAGTTGCCATACCAGGTAGTGATACATCCAGACAGAATGCTCTTGATGGCTCACCTAAAAATGATGGCAATGGTATTCGCCATCATGCCAAATTTCCTCAGCTGCCTGAGGTAGAAGAGATGTTGTTGGGCCTTTGTAACCAGTGCATAAACATGAGGAGTCCAAGAAAGCTTGTTGTGGATGATCACTCCCAGGAGCTTGACACTCGCCACTCGTTCCACCTCTGTACTGTTAATGTGTAGAGAGGCATGAGTAACATCCCACCTAAAGTTAATAATGGGTTCATTGGTTTTGCTGGCATTGAGAGATAGGTTGTTCTCAATGCACTACTTTTTCAGGTCTTCCACCTCCCGTCTGTAGTCTGTTTTGTCGCCATCTGAGATTTAACCAACTATGGTGGTATCATCAGCGAACTTGTAAATGGCATTAGTCTGGTATTTGGCAAGGTAGTCATGGGTATTCAGTGGGTGTAGCAGGGGGCTGAGTATGCAACCTGGGGGGTGGGGTGGCTCCAGTGTTAAATGTTAGTGACAATGAAATATTGTCCCCAATCTTTACTGATTGTGGCCTGTGGGTCAGGAAACTGAGGATCCAGTTGCAGAGAATGGGGCTTAGTCTGAGATCACTAAGTTTAATAATCAGTCTTGAATCAGTGTTGAAGGCTGAACTGTAGTCAATGAGTAGGATTCTTATGTAGCTGTTCTTAGTGTCAAGATGTTCTCGGGAGGAGTGAAAGACAAGTAATATAGTATCTGACATGAATCTGTTGGTCCAAATTGCAGTGGGTCAAGAGTAGTGGGGAAGCTAGAGTTGACTAATGCCATTACTAGCCTTTCAAAGCACTTCATGATCACCAACATTAGGGCCACTGGGTGGTAGGCACTGAGACGGAGGAGAAACTGAGGACTGCAGATGCTGGAGATCAGATCGTAAGGGTAGTGCTGGAAAAGCACAGAAGGTCAGGCAGCATTCAAGGAGCAGGAGAATCAACATTTCAGGCATAAACCCTTCATCAGGAATCCCGATGCTGCAGGAGCCTTCTTCGGCACAGGGATGATGTTGGCCCTCTTGAAACAGGCAGGGACAGTGGCCTGCTGCAGGGAGAGGTTGAAGATGTCCGAGAAGACCTCTGCCAGTTGGTCTACACATGCTCTGAGTGCACGGCCTGGTACTCCATCTGGTCCCATCACTTTCCTTGGATTCACTTGAAGAAAAACTGATCTGACCTCTGATGCAGTGACTGTTGGGATAGGTTCATCAGGACTTGTCGGAATAGGTGTTACCTCGCTGCCGAAACTCTGCTCAAAGCAAGCATAGAAAGTGCTGAGATGATCTGGGAGGGATGTGTCATTATCTGTCTTGCACTGTCTCTTCTTAGAACCTGTGATGTCATTCAGTTCTTGCTATAGCCACCAGATGTCTGTCTGGGTCTCTAGTTTGGATCAGTATTGGTCCTTGGCTGTCTTAATGGCTCTGCGAAGGTCATAATTCGATTCCTTATATTTGAGTGGATCTCCTGATCTGAAGGCCTCACGTGTGGTTTTTTTAGCAGGTTCTGTATGTCCTGATTCATCCAGGGTTTCCTGTTGGGGAACACCCAGTTTGACTTCCTCAGTATGCAGTCCTCCACACATTTGCTGATAAAGTGTGACGGTTGTGGCATACTCGTCCAAGGTACCTGCAGACTGTATGAACACGGCACAATCAGCCGATTCCAGACAGCACCAGAGTTGGTCATCTGCCTCCTCCAACCAGCACTGGACCTGTATCTGCGAGTGGGTCTCCTGCTTGAGCTTTTGCCTGTAAGCCTGGAGAAGAAACACGGCATTGTGGTCAGAGTTCCCGAAATGAGGATGGGGGATGGAGCGGTAGGCATCTTTCACAATGGTGTAGCAGTGCTCTAAAATGTTCGGGTCCCTGGTGGGACAGGTAATGTTCTGGTGGAACTTGGGCAACACCTTCCTTCAATTGGCTTGATTGAAGTCACCAGTTACAATAAACAAGGCCTGGGGGTGTTCTGTCTCCAGGGTGTTAGTGGTGGAGTACAGCACATCCAGAGCGACCTCAACCTTTGCTTGTGGCAGTATGTATGCAGCAGTTTGTATAGCAGTGGTAAATTCCTGTGGTAGATAGAAGGGGCGGCATTTGATGGTGAGGAGTTCAAGCTTTGGGGAGCAATGGTTGCTCAGGGTTGCAATGTCTTGCACCACTAGTTGTTAATTAAAAAGCAACTTCCTCCACCCTTTGTCTTACCAGAGGACGTTATACGGTCCATACGACAGATAGAAAAACCATCAGCTTGAAGTGCGCAGTATGGAACGGATGGGTTGAGCCAGGTTTCTGTGAAGGAGGGTGTGCAGCAGTCCTGCAGTTCATGCTGGAAGCTGAGTTGTGATCTGAGTTTGTCTATCTTATTCTCCAGAGATTGTACATTTGCTAAGAGTAAGCTAGGTGGTGGGGGGTGGGGGGGGGGGGTCTTGAAACCACATAGTCTCAGTCTTATTAGCAGGCCAGCATGCTTACCCTGCTTCCTCGCAGGTTTCTTATATTGAGTGGTCTGGTGAAGTGGATTGTGACTGCTTCCAGTTAAGTGATCCTTCCTAGGACCCTGTGGAGCAGGTGAGTTGTAGGTTAGTGTATTTTTGTAAATACACTAACTGTTGAAGTGAGATTGAAGCAAAATATATTGCCTTGTGCAGCTAACAATCCATTTTTCTGCTGAAAGACCAGAGAATATTTGTGTTTTTCGACTGAAAATTCTGACAACATTCCAGTAATAGAGCTTGTGCTCCAGAACTTGCTGCTGCTTTTGCCAAGCTATTCCTGTACAGTGACAATGCTGGCATCTATCTGACAATATGGAAGATTGCCCAGGTATAACCTGTATACAAAATGCAGCAGAAAGTAAACCCAGCCAATTACTGCCCTATCAGAATACTCTTGATCATCAGTAAAGTGATTGAAAGTGCCATCAATAGTGCTATGAAGCAGCACCTGCTCAGCAATAAGCTGTTCAATGATGCGCAGTTTAGGTTCCATCAGGGCCACTCAGTTCCTGATCTCATTACAGCCTTGGTTCAAACATTGACAAAACAACTGAATTCCAGTGGGAAGAGGGGAGTAAGAGGTTGTTATATCAAGGCTGCATTCAACAGAATGTAGCATTCTGGAGCCTTATCAAAACTGATATCAATGGGAATCAGGGCGCAAACACTCCAGTAGTTGGAGTCATATCCGGTACATAGGAAGATGGTTGCGATTGTTGGAGGTCAGTCATGTCAGCACCAGGACATTTCTGTAGGAGTTTCTCAAGGTGGCGTCCAAGGCTCAACTATCTTCAGCTGCTTCATCCATGCCCTTCCTCCAACAAAAGTCAGAAGTGGGGATGTGTAATCATTGGTGGACAATGTTCAGTACCATTCTCAAATCCTCAGATACCAAAGCAGTATATGGTCAAATACAACAAGATCTAAGTAATATTGAGGCTTGGGCTGAAAATTGACAAGTAATATTTGCAATACCCAGATGGTAGGCAATGATCATCTCCAAAAGAGACAACCTAACCACTGCCATTTGACACTCAATGATATTACCATCCCTGGGAGTTACCATTGATTAGAAACTCAACTCCGCTTGCATATAAGTACAGTGCTACAGGGTCAGAGGCTAGGAATATTGTAATGAATATTTTACCTCCTAACTACCCAAAACTTGTCCACCATCTACAAGACCCAAGTCTGGAGAATGATGGAATACTCCCCACTTGCCTGGATGAGTTTAGCTCCGACAACACTCAGGAATCTTGATACCATCCAGAACAAAGCAGCCTGCTTAACTAACACCCTATCTAGAAACATCCATTCCCTCCACCACCAACGCTCAGTAGCAGCAGTATATATGAAGATGGACTGCACAGATCCACCTAAGATCCTTAGACAGTATCTTCCAAACCTACATGTGCAAGGACAAGGGCATCAGATACATGGGAACGCCACAACCTGCAAATTCCCCTCTAAGCCATTCAGTATCCTGACTTGGAAATATATTACTGTTCCTTCACTGTCACTGGGTCAAAATCCTGGAATTCCCTCCCTAATGACATTGTGGGTCTACTTCAGCAAATTACCTGCATCAATTGAAGAAGAAAACTCTAAAATACTTTGTTCAGAGTAACTAGTGATGGGCAAGAACTGCTGGCCAGACAGCAACAAACTCATGTAACATGAGCAAATAAAAGAAAATGATTTTATTACTGATTTACCTTCCTATACCAGTATAACTTTTACACACTTCTAATAATAATGTCTTTAATGACCAGCCACAATACCTTAGTAAAAGATGATTTTAATGATCCATATTATTTCAAATGTGTCAATGTTAAGATGAAACAACAAATAAATTATGCATATATAAACTTACCCAGGTCAGTGATTCTCAAGAATACCAACCTTCAGTAACATCAGACTAAGTTAATAAATATGGTCTATTAGCAGAAAGAGCAAGTGGCAAATAGGATACTAATTCTCTAAAATTGGACAATATTTAGGAAATTTCTCTCTCAAAAGCTAATTATTTTCTCTGCACTGGCACTGCATCAAAATTAGTGCATAAAAACAGTTGATGACACGTGTTGATCTGGTGAGCAAAATTTTAATATCAACAGAGAGTCATAGAGATGTATGGCATGGAAACAAACCCTTCAGTCCAACTCGTGCATGCCAGCCAGATTTCCTAACCTAATCTAGTCCCATTTACCAACACTTGGTCCATATTCCTCTAAACCCTTCCTAATCATATACCCATCCAGATTCCTTGTAAATGCTGTAATTGTACCAATTTCCACCACTTCCTCTGGCAGCTCATTCCATACATACACTACCCTCTGCATGAACAAGTTGCCCCTCAGGTCCCTTTTAAATTTTTTCCCTCTCACCTTAAACCTATGCCCTCTAGTTCTGGACTCCCCCACCCCAGGGAAAAGACTTTGTCCCTCATGATTTTATAAACTGCAACCCTGGCTGATCAGCTGACAATTTACTGGTCTGTGTTGCTCAGTACAGCTATGAGTGGTATATTGATCTATTGTGCCATTGTAAAGTATTTGCAATTTCCTAAATGCAACTTTACATGTTCTCCTTCTTGAGAGGATAACATACGCATCAGATATCAGACATCATAACATTTAATTTGAGCACAGGATACTCAGTTTGCTTCGTCACGCCAGAAGTGGGACATCTTTTAAAGGTTATATTTGTTTTTGAATTATGTCATGCATATCTATTCAGTTCAATTGGATTCATATATTCCTTTGGTCCAATTATATTGCAACGTGTCTGTAAAATAGTCAGTTTTGCATATCACATCAACATTAAATTTGAGGAATGAAATGAAATGAACAAATTACTTATTACATCTGGAAACAGCAAAACCCATAGGTTGTCTTGCACAATTTTGGTTTTGCAGATTTGGCAGCCTAATATCAGAATTTTTAATCTTAAACAAATTGTTGAGTCTTTGGTTCGCAGAGTATAAATGCAAAATGTCAAGCTTTTTCTAAAATGCATGGATTCAGCAATAAATCCTGAGATGCAGGTTTCACATTGTTGTAAACAGGCATGTCTAATTTTTAAAAATCTCGTTGATATCCTGTCATGTTGATTTCAGTCCATTATCACATTTGACGGTAATGACTATTTCAGGATTAATAAAATGGAATGAAATCTTTCCCAAATGAGCTTCAGACTCAATTTATCCTCACCTACTGAAGAATCTGAGATCTGCAAGCCAGGAATATTTTTTATACAAGTACCCTGTTGTATGGTGACTTACTCCTGTCTTTTCATCAAAGATTTTTATTCCTCCAAATGAAATGGTCAGAAAGATTCTCTGTTTATGTTCCCCTTTTGACCGTGCTGCAGCTGCAATTCCCTGTAGGAGATAAAACAACATAAAATAAGTGGCAGTAAGAAAACACAACATTCAACCAAGCAGTTCTTGTGTTTCTGGCTTGCTAAGCACTGAAGTTCAAAATCACTAGTGAATTGTTTCCCATGCTGTTCAATTGTGTTGAATTTGTGGGGAGGTGACACTTAGAACTTAGAATCCCTACAGTGTGGAAACAGGCCATTTGGCGCAACAAGCCCACACCAACCCTCCAAAGAATAACCCACCCAGGCCCATTTTCCTACCCTATCACTCTACATTTACCTTTAACTAATTAACCTAACCTACACATCCCTGAACAATATGGGCAAATTAGCATGACCAATTCACCTAATTGTACATCTTTGAATTGTGGAAGGGAACCAGAGTACCTGGAGGAAACCTATGCAGACATGGGGAGAATGTGTAAACTCCACACACAGTCGCCCAAGGCTGGAATCAAACCTGGGTCCCTGGTGCTGTGAGGCAGCAGTGTTAACCACTGAGTCATTGTTTATCCCTGGACTATTAATTCAGAAACCAAAGTAATATTCTGGGGACCTGGGTTCAAAGATGGAACTGAATTCAATAAAAAACAACCTGGAATTAAGAATCTAATGATGACCATGAATCCATTGTTGATTGTCAGGAAGAAAAAACTATCTGCTTCACTAATGTCCTTGAGGAAGGAAACTGCCATCCTTACCTGGTCTGGCCTACATGTGACTCCAGAACCACAGCAGTGGTTGACTCTTAACTAGCCTTTAGGCAACTGGGAATGGGCAATAAATGCTGGCCTAGCCAGCGACATTCTCATTCAATGGATAAATTAAAAAAAGATTGTTTGGAAGTGGCACACAAAATCTGGTGAAGGAGGTTGCTGAACATTGCTTTTGGGAAATAACACAAGACTGTCTCAAAGAGGTAATCTCACATCATTTTACCATTATACTGCCTCAAAAGAGAAATTGCTTACAGTTTATAAAGCTGAACTTTTGATGCCTTTATGTTATGGACTAGGCTAGACCATTCAAAACATTCTTAAGCAGACAACCCAGACCATAACTTTGCAATTTGTTTTGGGTAAGTGTAAAGTGAAAATTACCCAGAATATGTTAGCAAGGTTGACTACTAGGTTTAAAACAGACAAATAATTTATTCACAAAATTACACAATGAAACATGAAGAACAGAATAAAGAACCCCCTACAGAACTCAGTCTATCCAAACTAGACTAAAGTTAGCTGTTCCGAATATAAACAATAGCCCCAATAAGCAAACCTCTGTAAAAACCAATACAAATGGAACACATGCTTAAAGGTTGAAATTAAGAGAGAGAGAGAGAGAGAGAGAGAGAGGGTTTCCACACAGCTCACTGTTGAACTCTCAACTAGTACTGGACTGAACTAAACTGTTCAGATCAGCTAGAGGGCTGACTACTCCTCTTTCTTTCTACAGGTTACTTCTAAAACATGACCACTTTGGCCTGAAGTCTCATCTATTTACATATAAACAAAAAGGCCTCTCAATATCCTTTAATCTCTGCACTAAACCAGACTAATTGGAGTCCAGCTTGGTTTATTATCCTTCTGAAAAAAATCAAAGAATATCCTTGAGCCAAGGAACAGCTTTTAGAAAAAAAAGGACTAGCTTTTAATATAATTGAAATTAAATGACAATTAATAATGACAATTAATATACAGCCATGTTATATCACAGCAAAGAAAACAAAAACATCTGACCATACCCTTCAGAAATATTCCAAAAGTGCTTCATATACACTGACCTACTTTGAAGGCTAATGTTGTTACAAAAATAGAGAACAATGATGCTGACAAGATCCCAAAGGGAAGATGAATACCAGTTAATCAGTTTTGTTATACTGTTTGAGAGGAAAAATAAGTCAGAAAGCAGTTAAATTCCGTTCTCCTCATGCAAGTGAGCAATGGAACGACATACAGTAGTCCCCCCCATATCCACAGGGGATATGTTCCAAGACCTACCGCGGAAGCCCGAAACTGTAGATGGGAACAAACCCGTTTATTTAAATGGGAAATTTACCCTCTCGATACCCCCATTGTCCCTGGTTCTGGAAGGGTCCCTATAATATGTTTGGGCTGTGGTAAACCGCTGGTAATTGAAACCATGGAAAACAATTCCATGGATATGGGGGTCGTCCTGTATATGCACTATATCTGTAGCAAATCCATAAGAAATGAGCAACTGGGTTAACAATCATTTCTGATAATACTGTTGTCTTTAGTACTGCCCTAAGTATCAGCTTACATTGTGTGTTCAAGGTTTTAAGGCTTTAGACTACAATCTCCTAAATATTTGGCAGGAGGCCTATCAATTGTGTGGGATTTGCAAAGGTTTAATCCTAGGTGCCTGCGCATGCATCAAGAATCTATGCTTTCATGAAAAGTCAGATCTACAGGTGGGCAAACAAAGAAGTTTACAAACAAAATTGTGACAGACAGCAATTCCATTTCATTTTAATAGATTATTTCTTTGTAGTAATAACAATACAATGCTGTTGTTCCATGTCACAATTTAAGAATTTGTAGAATGTTTGTGTCATTTTCCTGACCTTCTATCACATAGCCTGAAGACATGGGCAGCTATTGAGATTGTACATGCATCCAGGGTAAATAAGAAAAGGTCACAGTATCTGTCAAACCAGTCTGAGAATAATGAATTGACTTATGACAATTGGTCAAAAGGCAGTTATGTTACTGTAATATTGTGTGTTATGTGTTTAATGGTTTTTGTGTTGGGATGAAATTCATGACAACCACAACAAATTCTAGATGAATGTAACACTGTTAAATGGTCAATTCTTCTATCATCTGTTTAGATCCTGTCTTGTGCAACTGCAGCTACTGCAAGTAACCTCTGCAAATCAGGAGCAATCACCCAGCTTTCACTTGTTAAGAAAAAAAACATTGTGCTGATTAATTTATGCAGCAGTTAATTAAGCCATCCATTTTCTCCTTGATTATATTAAGGCTAAGATCTTTCAAGTGATTTTTTTTCATTTTTGAGGACATTGCTGGCCAGTCCAGCATTTACTGCCCACCCCTAATAGCCCCGAGGGCAGTTACGAACTGTCCACAATGTTGTGGATCTGGAGTCACATGGAGACTAGACCAGGTAAGGACAACAATTTCCTTCCCTAAAAGACAATAGTGAACCAGTTGGGTTTTTCTAATGATTGAAAATCAGTTTTTTTATTATCATGAGACTCTTGATTCCAGATTTTTAAAATTGAATTCAAATTCCACTATCTGACATGATAATACCACTAGGCCAATGCCTCTCCATGAATCACTATATAGCAGTGTTTCATTTGCTGCTGGATTCTTTATTTTTGGGAGAAATGTAGAAAAATGACTGCTAATTAAAAATAAATATTGAAGTCGAACCATAGTAGACCTGACAGGAATCATTTTTGAACAACAGTTGCAAGATGTCAATTTTGTTTTCTGTTTGCACTGTCCCCAGGAAAGAAACTGGTGGGATGTTCTGTTTTCATAAAATATGCCAGCTCCCCTCAGGCTGTGTCTGGTGCTGTATAAGAACACTTGCAAAGGATCACTGGGGCCTAATGGGAGGACAAAATGGCAAGAATTTTCCACTGCTGCACTGCACAATTTTGCGTCTCATTAAATTGAATGGGTCAAACAGAAAGCCCCAGATAATATGACTAAACTTGAAGGAAACAAATTTCCCTCAATATCCTTGTGTTAAAATCATATGATCTTGTCAGTATAAAGTAGCATGAATGAAAACTGATCAATGCCATTCCAATTGTTTCAAATATCTTGGCCAAAACATTGGATCACACCCAAATTGGGTGCAATCTCAGAGCAACATGTATGTCAGGTGCTTTTCAAACATTTAAGCAAGCTAGTAGGAGGCCAAAGGCAAATTGAGCTGTCAGTCTTATTTATGTTTTACAGGTTCACTGTGGACAGCAGTTGTCTAAGATAAGGTCAGGCTTTTGTGCTATCTTTCAAAGATAAGAAAGATCTAATGGAGGCAGGACAAGAAGATAAAACAATGCAATAAAAGTGCTTGTCTATTAATTAGCATGACATTCACCTTGATATTTAGGCAAATGGAAGACATAAACAGTGAATGTGTATTAGAAGGGCGAGTCTGAAATACTGTAAACATCAAAAAACTAGGGTGAAAAAGATAGCATCGTAAACCCCAAACTTAAAAACAGAATTACTGTACAAGAAGTGTATTGTTAGAACGGGGTTGGGGTGTGGTGGGAGTGTGGTGTGGATGTGTCAGCTGAATTCCTTTCAACTTCTCCAGTTGCAGTTGACTGAAGCAAAGTTGTTCTTAAACTTCTCTCTTAATACTAATCTCTATCATAACAGCGTAAAGCTGATGCATGGTTTTCTCAAATGAAGGAAAGACCAATTTTGTTACCTGCTGATTCAAGATAAATATTGAAAATATAATGGCAAAATATACACAGCATGTATACAAAGTTAAAAAGGGATAGTGTCCAGTGTCAAAGGAATATGAACGGAACAGACAGTTTAAAGATCATTCTGTTGAACTGAAATGTACATTTTGTTTTATCTGAGACAGTTGTTTTGTTGGTGGTTTGGATCATAAGCAGATGGCTTGTTTTAGTTATTCTTAGAGTTTTAGATGTTCTGATTTTTAAGAAAATTAATGTTCTTGTTACAATGTGTCAGTTTTTTTTGACAGACAGATAGAAAAACTGTTTACAAACATATGGATAGGAGTATTCAGCCAGTTGAGCCTAATCCATCATTTAAATTGACCACTACTGATGTAACACTTCAAAACCTAATATTTACAATATACAAATATCCCTGCAACACTTTACACCCTTGATAATTAACATTTATCAGTCTCTGCTTTAAATATATTCAAAAACCAAGCTTTCCTAGCCTGCTGGGGTAGAGAATTTCCAAGATTCACCACATTCTGAATGAAGAAATTTCTCATCTTGTCCGAAATGGCATCTTCCTCATTTTTTAAATTGTGTTTACAGTCCTACACTCCTCAACCAGGAGAATCATTTTATCTACATGT
Source organism: Chiloscyllium punctatum (assembly GCF_047496795.1). Lineage (NCBI taxonomy): Eukaryota > Metazoa > Chordata > Chondrichthyes > Orectolobiformes > Hemiscylliidae > Chiloscyllium > Chiloscyllium punctatum. Next base: position 81,696,472 of record NC_092745.1, read on the forward strand.
ACCTTGACTACTCCTTTAAGTATTTTGTGGGTTTCAATGAGATCATCTCATTCTTGGAAACTCTGCAGAATACAGGCCCAGTTAATCCAATCGCTCTCCATAAGCAAGTCCAGCGATCCCACTGTTGCACTCCTTCACTGGCAATTGTATCTTTCCTGAGGTGCAGTATAACCAAGCTCCTGTACAATTGATCCTTGCAGTTTTCTGTCTGTTAACCAATTCTTAATCCATATCCCCAGTCCTGAAGAAGGGTTATACCTGAAAAGTTGACTTCTCCACCTCCTGATGCTGCCTGGTTTGCTGTGTTCTTCTAGCCTCCTGCTTGTCTACCTTGGATTCCAGCATCTGCAGTTTTTTTTCTCTAACTCTTAATCCATGTCTGCATATTAGCTCCTATTCCCTCATGTTTGTTAGACTTTATCAAAAGCCTTCTGAAAATATTGCAATACCCCTTTATCAATTTTGTTTGTAACATCCTCAAAAAGTTTCAGCAACTTTATCAAACATGGTTATTAATTTGCAGATCTATATTGACTATGCCCAATCAGATCTATTGTATCCAAGTGTTCACTCATCGACTGAGAGACAATAAGGCATAGGAGCAGAATTAGGCCATTTGGCCCATTACATTTGCTCTACAGATAGATTCAAGCATTTTCGAGCAACTGATGGGAGGCTGATGGGAGTATGATTTCCTTTTATTTCACTTGTTTCTTTCCTAAATAGTATTGTAACATTTACTAGCTTCCAATCTGCAGGAATTATTCTAGAGTCAATAGAATTTTGTTGATGATGATATGGATCTATAAAACTGAAAGATATATAATCAGAATTAAGCCATTTGGCCCATTGAATCAGTCATGGCTGATATATTTCTCAATCTCATTCTCCTGTATTCTTCTTGTAATCTTGATCACCAATGGACTATCTTTATAGCTAATTTCAAGTCACAGAGATGTACAGCAGAGAAACAGACCCCTCTGTACAACCTGCCGATGCCAAACAGATATCTTAACCTAATCTAGTCACATTTGCTAGCACTTGGCCCATATCCCACTAAATACTTCCTATTCATATACCCAACCAGATGCCTTTTAAATGTTGTAATTGTAGCAGCCTCCACCACTTCCTCTGGTATCTCATTCTATACCATTCTTTGCATGAAAAAGTTGCCCGTTAGGTTCCTTTTAAATCTTTTCCCTCTCACCCTAAACCTATGCCCTCAATTTCTTCTGTCCACCCCATGGAAAGGACCTTGTTTATTTACCTTATCCATGCTCCTTAAGATTTTATAAACCTCTATAAGGTCACCACTCAGCCTTCTATGTTCCAGAGAAAAAATAGCCCCAGCCTATTCAGCCTCTCCCTGTAGCTCAAATCCTCCAACCCTGGCTACATCTTTAAATGCCCTGGTAAATCTTATCTGAACCCTTTCAAGTTTCACAATATTGTCCTGATAGGAGGAAGACCAGAACTGCAAACAATATTCCAAAGGTGGCCTAAGCAATATCCTATTCAGTCATAATATGACCGCACAACTCCTATAGTCAATACTCCGTCCAAGAAAGAAAGCATATAAAATGCCTTCTTCACTATCCTAATACTTGTGACTCCACTCTGAAGGAGCTATGAACCTGCACTCCAAGGCATCTTTGTTCAGCAACACTCCCTTGGACCTTATCATTAAGTGTATAAGTCCTGCTAAGATTTGCTTTTCCGAAATGCAGCACCTCACATTTATCTAAATTCAACTCCATCTGCCACCCCTCAGCCCATTGGCCCATCTCATCAAGATCTTGTTGTACTCTAATGTAACCTACTTTGGTGTCCATTACACCTCCAATTTTGGAGTCATCAGTAAATGTATTAACTATGCCTCCTATATACACAACCAAATCATTCATATAAATGATGAAAACAGTGGACCCAACACCTATCCTTGTGGCACACCACTGGTCACAGGCCTCAGGTCTGAAAGGCAACCATCTTCTATTTTCTACCTTCAAGCTAGTTTTGTATCCAAATTGCTAGTTCTCCCTGTATTCCATAAGATCTAACCTTGCTAGCCAGTCTACCATGATGAACCTTGTCGAACGCTTTACTAAAGTCCATACAGATCATGTCCACTGCTCTGCCCTCATTAATCCTGTTTGTTATTTCTTCAAAAAACTCAATCAAGTTTGTGAGATATGATTTCCCATGCACAAAGCCATATTGACTACCACTTGCCTTTCCAAATACATGTAAATCATGTTCCTCAGGATTGCCTCCAACAACCTGCCCACCACCAATGTCAGGCTCACTGGGTCTATAGTTCTCTCATTTTTCTTTACCACCTTTCTTAAATAGTGGGACCACGTTAGCCAACCTCCAGTCTTCTGGCACCTCACCTGTGATGATTGATGATACAAATATCTCAGTAAGAGGCCCAGCAATCACTTCTCTAGCTTCCCACAGGATTCTAGGTTCCAGGATTTATCCACTTTTATGTGTATTTTAAGACATCCAGCACCTCCTCCTTTATAATATGGAATTTTTTCAAGATGTCACCATCTATTTCCCACGATCTATTTCTTCTATGTCCTTCTCCACAGTAAACACTTCTTCAACATTCAAAGATATAGACTATGAGGTGCCAGGGAATTACCAACTTCCAATCCGATTATTTTCTCTGGTATAGCATTCTTCCTGGTATTTAATTTGCTTTAATTCATCATTCTCCTGAATAATTTGGATCTCTGTGACTGGGAGATTTTCTCTTTCTTCCTCAGTAAGAACAGACACAAATAACCATTTACATTCTCTGTCATTTCTCTATAAATTCCCTTGACTCTGCTTTTGAAGACCCCAAATTCAGCCAAGCATTTCCTTTTCATAGAGTCATAGAGATGTACAGCATGGAAACAGACCCTTCGGTCCAACCCATCCATGCTGACCAGATATCCCAACCCAATCTAGTCCCACCTGCCAGCACCCAGCCCATATCCCTCCAAACCCTTCCTATTCATATACGCATCCAAATGCCTCTTAAATGTTGCAATTGTACCAGCCTCCACCACATCCTCTGGCAGCTCATTCCATACATGTACCACCCTCTGCGTGAAAAAGTTGCCCCTTAGGTCTCTTTGATATCTTTCCCCTCTCACCCTAAACCTATGCCCTCTAGTTCTGGACTCCCCGACCACAGGGAAAAGACTTTCTCTATTTATCCTATCCATGCCCCACATAATTTTGTAAACCTCTAAAAGGTCACCCCTCAGCCTCCGATGCTCCAGGGAAAACAGCCACTGCCTGTTCAGCCTTTCCCTGTAGCTCAGATCCTCCAACCCTGGCAACATCCTTGTCAATCTTTTCTGAACCATTTCAAATTTCACAACATCTTTCCGATAGAAAGGAGACCAGAATTGCACGCAATAGTCCAACAGTGGCCTAACCAATGTCCTGTACAGCCGCAACATGACCTCCCAACTCCTGTACTCAATACTCTGACCAATAAAGGAAAGCATACCAAATGCCTTCTTCACTATCTTATCTATCTGCGACTCCACTTTCAAGGAGCTATAAATCTGCACTCCAAGGTATCTTTGTTTAGCAAAGTATAAGTGTATAAGTCCTGCTAAGATTTGCTTTCCCAAAATACAGCACCTCGCATTTATCTGAATTAAACTCCATCTGCCACTTCTCAGCCCATTGGCCCATCTGGTCCAGATCCTGTTGTAATCTGAGGTAACCCTCTTCACTGTCCACTACACCTCCAATTTTGGTGTCATCTGCAAACTTACTAACTGTGCCTCTTATGCTCACATCCAAATTATTTATGTAAATGACAAGTAGAGGGCCCAGCACCGATCCTTGTGGCACTCCATTGGTCACAGGCCTCCAGTCTGAAAAACACCACCATCCTCTGTCTTCTACCTTTGAGCTAGTTCTGTATCCAAATGGCTAGTTCTCCCTGTATTCCATGAGATATAACCTTGCTAATCAGTCTCCCATGGCGTACCTTGTCAAACGCCTTACTGAAGTCCATATAGATCACATCAACTGCTGTGCTCTCATCAATCCTCTTTGTTACTTCTTCAAAAAACTCAATCAAGTTTGTGCAACATGATTTCCCTCGCACAAAGCCATGTTGACTATCCCTAATCAGTCCTTGCCTTTCCAAATACATGTATATCCTGTCCCTCAGGATCCCTCCAACAACTTGCCCACCACCGAGGTCAGGCTCACTAGTCTACAGTTCCCTGGCTTGTCTTTACCGCCCTTCTTAAACAGTGGCACCATGTTTGCTAACCTGTGACTATTGATGATACAAATATCTCAGCAAGAGATCCAGCAATCACTTCTCTAGCTTCCCACAGAGTTCTAGGGTACACCTGATCAGGTCCTGGGGATTTATCAACTTTTAACTGTTTCAAGACATCCAGCACTTCCTCCTCTGTAATCTGGATATTTTGCAAGATGTCACCATCTATTTCCCTACAGTCTATATCTTCCATATTCTTTTCCACAGTAAATACTGATGCGAAATATTCATTTAGTATGTCCCCCATTTTCTGCAGCTCCACACAAAGGCCGCCTTGCTGATCTTTGAGAGGCCCTATTCTCTCCCTAGTTACCCTTTTGTCCTTAATATATTTGTAAAAACCCTTTGTATTTTCCTTAATTCTATTTGCCAAAGCTATCTCATGTCCCCGTTTTGCCCTCCTGATTTCCCTCTTAAGTATACTCCTACATTCTTTAAACCCTTCTAAGGATTCAATCAATCTATCCATGTAACTACAGAAGCTTTCACAGTCTATTTTTATGTTCTTTTTCATAGATTTTATTTATATTCCACTCTTTATCATCAGTCTCTTAGTCCTTTTTTGCTGTTTTCTGAAAACATTGAAATCCTCAGAATGATTACCATATATAAGCCCCTTCCTTCTATGTTATATAATCTATAAGTTCCTCTCTCAGCCAGGTCTGACTAAAACATTTGACCTTTTTCACCTTGAAGGAATGTATAGCTCTTTAAAGATTCTCCACTGTCAATATACAGTCAAGCCTTTCAATGTATTTTCCCAATCCAGCTCAGCAAACCTGTGCCTCAGACTTACATAACTTGCCCTATTTCAACTTCACACCTTGCTTCAGGTTAAACTACATTACTTTCAAACATAATGTAAAGTTCTATAATATTGTGATCACTCATTCCCAAAGGTTCCTTCACAACAAAGTTATTAATTAAAAACTGAAAGAACTGTGGATGCTATAAATCAGAAACAAAACCAGAAGTTACTGGAAAAGCTCAGCAGGTCTGGCAGCATCTGTTAATGTTTTGGGTCCAGTGACCCTTCCGCAGAAACATTAACACTGATTTCTCTTCACAGATGCTGCCAGACCTGCTGAGCTTTTCCAGCAAGATTATTAATTAGCAATTTTTCATGAATAATACCTTATCAAAATAATCCACTCTCTAGTTGTTCTTCAACATACTATTCAGGAAAACCATGTCTAGGGCAGTCTAGAAACTTCCTCCACAGATTTAGTGCTCAATTATTTTACCTAGACTATATGCAGATGGAAGTAATCCACTATTACGGTGTTCACATGCTACATGCTCTCTCAGTTTCTGATTTATACTATGCCCCACACTACCACAACTATTCGGTAGTCTGTAAGCAACTCCAACCAATGTCTGATGCCTCTTACTGCTTCTTAGCTCTATCCAAACAGATTCCACACATTGTGGTTCTGATCGGAGATTCTTCTTTACTCATGTACTGATACCATCTATAATTATCAGTATAACTTCACGTTGTTTTCCTCCTTTTCTGCCCTCTCTAAATAGTCAATCAGAGTCCTGGTCACCGTGCAGTCATGTTTCTGAAATGGCAAATAATATCAATACCATTTACCTCTATTTATGCCTCTAGATCATCTGGCTTGTTGTGAACTCTGTATGCTTTCAAGTCATGTCTTTACTTTTGTCTTTTTGACATCATCCTACATTTGAGGCAGCCTCTCTGAAATGTCCTTGATCCTGACAGCCAGGAGGTAACACACCAAATTAGAGTCACATTTTATGCCACATAAATCCCTTATCTGATGGCCTGACCATGGGTTCCACTCTCAATATTGCCTTTCCATTCTTCTTTCTTCCTCCTGTTCAATTAAGATACCCTTGGTGCCATAGATTGGTATCTGGCTGGACTCCCTTGAGAACCATTGCCTTCACTCGTTTCCAAAATGGGATACCAAATGGTAAGCACAACAGACTCAAGGGACTCCTGCTCTACCTCCTGGGTTGTTTTAGATTGCCTGATAGTGACCCATTCCTGCTCGACACCGCTAATCTACACAGCATCCTTATGTGCTATCTATGCAGCACTTTGCCTCATAGAGGCACAGTCATGACTCCAGCCATTATTCAAGTTCCAAAACCCAGCAACCAAGCTTATGCAGTCATGCTTTATTCAGATGTGTTTGTCTGGAACACATGGTAGATCCCTAACTTCACACATACTGCAGAATATACACATTTGTCCTCATTGTCCTTTATTGCCCAAACATAAATACAAAGTTACTACAAACTTACTAGTAACTTAACTTCAATTATGTTAACTTTATTTTCCTTCAGTTTTACCATTTTATTTTATTTTGACAAGATGTAATTTTCCTTTTCTTTTGCATATGTTCTCTCCTGAAATCCAAGAAGTTGTTTCTTCTTATAAATGCTCTTTTTTCTTTAGTTTTAAGGTAACTAGACACAATCTCAAACTGCAACGTCTCACCATCCAATAAACATGCAGATTCCCTGAGATGTCGATCTTGGATTTTTGGTTCTCACTAAGCCTTTCTCAAGTCGCTCCCTGTTCAGCACACACTTATTAAACTTGCTGCCTTCTGTGTCTGTGCTGTGTTCAGAATGAACCCATTCCCCACTCTCCACATACCTTTTAAATTGCAGCCTTCCCTCTCAAGGCTGAATTTATTCACCATGCTCTTTTTAAAATTGTAGCCTTCTCTTTTGTCAGTGTGTTCAGATACAGCTTCCTTTTCCCAGCCTTTCTATGCTGTATTGTTAGTTTCTTCTCTCTCTCTCTCTGCCAAAGGCAATAGCTTGCAACTTGTTTGTATATTTTGTGTCTCAGTTCATCGTCTCCAAGCTTAATAATTACCGGTGATGTCTTCATCTCGAATGTGTAAGCATTCTCATCAGGGCATAAAATTAAAGTAAGAGACAAGAGTCTTTTATGCCTCCCCAGGGAAAGATTCACTGGCTTCCTTGCCTTTGGACAAAGTGAAAATTTCAGTTTGGTTTTCTGTGTCTAATTCACACTGAAACTTGACCGCTTGTGAGCAGGAGATGCCTATGGCCATTTTACTTCATTTTTGGTTCCATTTTTAAAAGCATTTCAGGCCGTGAAAGTTGCAGCTGTTAAATTGGATGATGGAATTTGAAAATCAATAGTTCATATTTTACATCACCATGAAACTACAAAACTTTTCATCCATTTCAGTACTGCATGCATGTCAAGTTTGTAGACAGTTTCTAATTTTGGGTGATTTTGTGGAAATGTCAGAGCTCCTTATCTGTGAAAAATATCTAATTATAAGGACTGCCTGCTTTTTACAGAAAACTACTTTTACCCTCATTTATGAAAAATATATTTATTGTTAGGAAATAGAAACTTAGTTCTCACATTGGAGATGAAACATTCACACAGTGGTTGTCAATTTTTAAAAATGCATTAACATGATACAAATCTTTACTTTGACATTTTAATATAACTTGTTTCAAAATAATACCCTATTGTTTATCTTTGACACCCTGACAACTCAAATTGGCAATCTGCTTTGTGTACGAGTCTTCATGTTTTTCACTTTGATCCATGCAAGCTAAAACTGAGAGATGGTGCCAGTATGGAATATTAATAACATTATATGTACATTGTATGCGTGCAACAACAGGGGTCCCATGTAAGTGGTCCTTCTTTGCATGGATAAATATTTTCAAAAAGTGATTGAAAGTATTTGCTTTTGTAGCAAAATACATTTCAATCCAACGTGGTAATGGCGATATTCATACTCGTTAGATACTGTAATGTTTTATGAAGAAAATTTAATATTGACAGAAAGCCACTGCCACATAGGTTAATTGGATGCAATCTCCACATGTTGAGTTTTGTAATGTTCCAATTATATGCCTGTAAACTATAGACAGCGCATTGGAGCTTTCAGGGGTCACTGCAGCACATCTGTCAGGGTGTACCTGGTCTCTGCCATATTCTTTAAAACGTATCTGGTTGCAGTTGGTTGAGAGGTTGAAAAGGAGTAAAATTATCCCACATCACTTCCTTATCTGTAATGGCTAATTGTCAATGTTACGAATATATGTCAGGGGATGAGGGCAATCTGATTTCAAGCCTCTTAATGACCAAAGCAATCTGACAACTCTTTTGCATGATAGTTAAATAGTTCCATTGCATTATTCAGTCAAGGAAGGAGCTCAAAGAATTGTCTGGCACATAATGTGTTCATTTTCCCATCAGGCTTGTGCTGCTCAGCTTCATTATTATTTGAAGAGAAAGATACTTCAATATTGCACTGTCAGATATTATATGATCAACCTTTAAGCTATTGATCTGGTGACTTTAAGACAAGTGGACTATTATTGAAATAAAAACAGAATAATATGGGTGCTGGGAATCTGAAACAAACACAGGAAATGCTAGAGGAACTCCGCCAGTGTGGTACCATGTGTGGAGATGGAAACAGATGAAACATTTCAAGTGAGATATGATTTTTCTCCTGATCTGCCAGACTTGCTGAATTTCTCCAGCATTGTCTATGTTTGTACCATCATTGAATTTGGTAATGAGTGGGTGTATGGTGTTCTCCTATGTGAACACATCCAAAGAAAAAATATCCGGTCAGATTTGGTCCTGCCATCAAGTCTGAAGTAGTTGGAATGAGTCTTGTGATAGTACATGAAAGCCCAACAATTTTGAGGTTACGCTTCATTACTCCATTCCATCCTTCAGTTTAATAAAGATCTCATCTGCCTTTTCAGTTCTCACAGCATCACTATGAGAAACAGGTATCACTGGCATCCTGAGCAATAATTATTCTTCGATTAATGTCACAAAACTGGTCATAGAATAACAGAATTGTATTATATAGAAAAGGTCCTTCGGCCCATCAAGTCTGTTGTGCCAAACTATGCTAAATCTATACGTTGTCCCACTTTCCAGCACTAAGTCCATAGCCTTAAATGTTATTACATTTCAAGTATTCATCCAAAAACCTTTCAAAAGATGTGAAGTCACCTGCAACAACTACTTTCCTAAGCAGTGCATTCCAGCCCCTCACCACGCTTTGGATGAAAAATGTTTTCCTCAAATCCCCTCTAAGCTTCTTGCCTTCGACCTTAAATATGGGCCCTATTGTTATTGACCCTTCATCTAAAATGAACATCTGCTTTTATCCATCCTGTCCATACCCACCATAATCTTATACACCTCTATTAGGTCTTCCCTCCTCATTCTCTCTCCAAAAGAAAATGACTGAAACTTTTCTAGCCTCTCTTCATAGTTAAAGCACTCTATTCCAGGCAACATCCTGGTGACCGTATGGTTGTCATCACTCTGCTATTTGATTGAGTCAGCTAGGCAAAAATTGTTCCTCTATCTTTAATATTGTGACACTGACCACACTTCACAAGTACCTCACTGGTTGCAAACTACTGAGAGATGCCCAGTGGTTGTTAATGCCATTACACAAATGCAAGTCTTTCCCTTTACTTGCAAAGAGCTGCCATTATTTTAAACAAATTGCAAATAGATCTGAAATTTAGTGAGTTTTGAGAAGATTTGTAGCTCAGATTGAATTTGTGGATGTAGGATTGCTCGCTGAGCTGAAAGATTCATTTTCATACGTTTCGTCACCATACTAGGTAACATCTTCAGTGAGCCTCCGGATGAAGCAATGCTGATGATTCCTGCTTTCTAGTTATATGTTTGGGTTTCTTTGGGTTGGTGATGTCATTTCCTGTGGTGATGCCATTCCCTATGGTGATGTCATTTCCTGTTCTTTTTCTCAGGGGCTGGTAAATTGGGACCAAGTCAATGTATTTGTTGATAGAACCGATTTACCACTCTCTGATAAAAAGAACAGGAAATGACATCACCATAAGAAATGACATCACCAACCCAAAGAAACCCAAACATATAAATAGAGAGCAGGAATCAAAAGCAGTGCTCCGTCCTACGGCTCACTGAAGATGTTACCTAGTATGTTGACAAAATGTCTGAAAATGAACCTTCCAGCTCAGCGAGCAAACCTACATCCAGATCTGAAATTCTTGCATGTCACTGAGTAGGTCAAGATCTGTTATTGGAAACCATGATGTGAAGGTGCCAGTATTGCACTGGGGTGGACAAATTCAAAACTCGCACAGCACCAGGTTATAGTCAAACAGTTGCCAGGTAACTAGTGGGGCAGGATCATAGGACACTGAAATTATTGTAAAATATCAAAGTGTCATACAACTGATGCAATGTATTGAACAAACCGAGATTGCTGTTGAGTCTTAATCACTTAGAGTGAGTTGCAGGTTTCAATTCATTAATATGTAAACCCTAGAACTTCTTTCACATCACTTTCCAAGATAACTTAAGATTTTATTTTTAAAAAGTGACATCTCAGCTCAGACAATGCATTAAAAGTGTGAGGTGAGAGTCTGTCTGTATCCCAATCTTGAGTCAGACTGGTTCTATTTCCAAAGTAGGAATTTATAAAATGTCACAATGGTCTGTCTTAGGTTTGGCAGTTGTTTAAAGGTGAGAAGTGGAGGCATAGGAAAGGGCTTGGCAAGGTGTTAATCTTCATCGACATTGTGTTGCAGACTATGAAGAAAATAGCATAGTTTCTCCACTCCCAGGAAGTACTGGACGATGAAGGGTACCCTATCAGTTATAGCTTGTGTCTGTCTCCTGTGGAGGTCATTACCTTTTCTCGCTATGGCACATTGGAACTGGCAATGATGAGTTGATCATCATTCCCTGTTCTTATGAGGGTGTCCTTCAGTACCTTCAGGTGTCCATCACATTCTTCCTTATCTGAACAGATCCTGTGTATATGTAGGGCTTGTCCATAGGGAATGGCTGTTTTGATATGTTTAAGGTGGAAGCTAGAGAAGTGCAGCATCTTAACATTTTCTGTAGACTTGCAGTACAGTGAGATACTGAGGAGTCCATTCTTGATAGAGATGCATATGCCCAGGAATGAAACAGATACTAAAGAGTAGTCTATGATAAGCCTGATGGTGGGATGAAACTTGTTAATATCACTGTGTAGTTGCTTCAGTGACCTCTTGCCATGGGTCCAGAGGAAGACAATGTCATTAATATATCTGGTGTATAGTATTGGTTGGAGATCCTGTGCAATAAAGAAGTTGCATTTGCAGATATATTCTATTTTGTTCAAAAAGCACACAATCGTTAGGCAGTCAGTCCATGTGACATTTTCTAAATTCCCACTTTGGAAATAGAACCAGTCTGACTCAAGATTGGAATACAGACATACTCTAACCTCACAACTGAGATGTCTTTTTTTAAAATAAAACCTTAAGTTATTTCAGGAATGTAACTTGAAAAAAGTCCTGAGATTTACATATTAATGAATCAAAACTTGCAATCCGTTCTTAGTGATTAAGACTTTCAGCAATGTAGGTTTGTTCAAGACATTGCATCAGTTGTATGGCATTTTAATAGTTTACAATAAATTCTGTGTCCTATGATCCTGCCCCACTAGGTACCTGATGAAAGAGCAGCGCTCTGAAAGTTTGTACTTCCAAATAAACCTGCTGGACTATGACCCAATGTTGTGTTATTGGAAGGGAAGAGATAGTCCTGGTGGATGCTAAAGTAACTGCTCATGATTTACTTGACCCAAAATTAGTTCTTAAAAAAAAAATGACATTCCCTGCTTTTGGAGTGGACTCCTGCACTCCCTTTAAAGAGAGTTCTGCTGGGCTTCCCAAAACTTCACATTGATAGAACAAGAGGGGCTACAGATGCAGCATAAAGGATTCTGTTTGTAGGAAAAACACTAACGTATTGTTCATTTACATCTCATGCAGTTCTGAGAATTCTTACTGCTCCATTAAAGTCATAGAAAAGTCTCACAACTGATGAGAAAAGATCATTTTTATATCAGTTCCATTAAAGGTAATTAATGGTAAAATTATACTACTGTATTAAAAGGCTGATGGGTAAATATTTTTACTCAAAGTCCAACTTGAAGTTGGTACAGTGAAAACTTTAGATGCCCAAGTCCACAGATTAAAGTGAGCTCATGCACAACTTACTCCCACTCATTTGTCCTTTGGAATTATTCTCAATCGTGAAATGAGATTGTTTGAATGGTGGATGCAAATGCCCATATCATTGACTTCTACTTTGTTAAATTAAATGCATCAAGACTGCCAACCAACTGAGTCCACATATCCACAGACAGCAGTTTTAAGTGAGTCTTCCTGTGCAGCTAATAACTTAACAGCTAAAGCAGTCCGTGGGGCTACTTACCATCCTGTACTGAGGATATACTTGCTTCATGCTATAGTCGATTCAACAGGCAGAACTGGTGAAATTTTATGGGAAATGTGATGCTGGAAAAACACAGGAAAGATTCTTGAAGAAGGGTTTATGCCCGAAACGTCGATTCTCCTGCTCCTCGGATGCTGCCTGGCCTGCTGTGTTTTTCCACCATCACATTTTTCAACTCTCGTCTCCAGCATCTGCAGTCCTTACTTTCTCCAAATTTTATGGGAAGTCCCGTATGACATCAGTCACACCTCCAAAAATTACACTATAGTGGAAGAAACTCCATCAGTGATACCAGAGATAGAAGAGGATGATAGATTATGTCTGAAATCCCTGACACTCCACTATACTGGACAGAAATTATTCCCGTTGAAAGTTCAGGGACTTTGTAACTCCTGAACTTAACATGAGAGAAACTTCGAAAAGTCATCACAGCAATGAAAGGATTTATTCATGTGGGTGAATTTTCTGCTTGAAAACAATGATGTATCTGCTCTTAGTGAGCATAAAATACAGAAAGAATAGGAGAATGAGGAAGAATGTGATTCCAGGGAACACAGAGTATCAGCGGTATGTAAAGAGGCAGCAGATGTTTTGTTTCTCATTGTTACTTTTTACTTACATAAATTGAGTAGGATGATCTGATTCACTTGAAATTCTCAAACAAGTTTAGCGACAGCTTCAACAATAACTTGCATATAGAAAACTAAGTGTGCAATCTTCTGCTAGCATGCTCCAAGTTGGACTGACAGTGGTCATGCGGTCTATGGTCCTCGTCCTTTACCCATTAGCAAATCAAGCTCTTAAAAATATAATTCTTCAAAGCAAAACAAAATAATGTGCAGTAAGAGTGGAAACATGTATATTACAGTAATTGCAAGACTATTTATACAGAAATGACCATTGAAGAATGAACAGTCCAAGGGTCTATATAACATATAGGTGGTTTGATAATTCTTCAGAATATTGTGATATTTTAACATCTTAAAGAGATTTAGATTTCACAACTGGATGTTCTCAACTTGAAGGTGTTTTATAGTCTTGTATCTTGTTAATGTGTTGATTGCTGTCCTGATGGTCTTCTATGCCTTCATTATTCATTTGTCAGTGATTCGTGCACAGAGGAGGACTGTAAGTTCCCTGAGTTGGCTTCTGCTTTATATTTCAATGTTGCTCCATTAGGTGTTGTGACTTTGTAAGATCTAGGCTCAGTGCACACTCTGGATATCTCTGAGGGTAACAATAACATGTATAGAATGTATGACTCTGACTTTCTGCATTACACACTATCTTCAAACTCCCTTGCTTTTCAAGAAGGTTGTTGTGCAGCTTTGAGAACCTTTACACATGATGGCTTGGCAGGGTTATCCTAAATTGTCTAACAAGCATAAACTCTGCTGCTGATAGGAAGCACATAGCCAGAGGTGTGCCACTTAAATATGACATAGCAATATAAGAACCTTATTTTTTGCCTTGCACATTTTGTTGAATGCTTTGAGAATGTGAAGCATTCGATGAGTTCATTGGACCAGTAATAATTTGTCACAGGGTTTAGACCCCACTGAATTATTAGAATCCCTACAGTGTGGAAACAGGCCATTTGGCACAACAATTCCACATGGTCTTCCAAAGAGTATCCCACCCAAAACCATTCCCTTACCCTATTATTCTACATTTACCCTTGACTAATACACCTAACCTACACATCCCTATGTAGGTTAACCTACACATTAGGTACACATACCCTTGAAAGGTCTGTGCCTACTCTAGCCCATTGTCAGACATAATGTCTGCAAGTGTATTGAATACATTGAAAGCTACACTCATTGTGTCTACCTTGGACATGCTTGTCCTTTTATTTTGACTGACAATTGGAAATTTCAAGAAGAAATTGGTCATAACGAGGAAATCATCACCATGTATAGTAAATAAATCTAAATTTAGAAATGGAATCTCACAAGAGCGCAGATTTTTTTTTGTGTTTCAATTGTTGGTGCCTCCAGCGTGCCTCTCACAATCTCACTGTTTTCTATGTCACCATTGACACACCATCCCTTACCGGGCATTTTGTTTACCATTTCCCTATGTCCTTGATGTAGCTGTGACAATATATCCCGGTGAAGAGCTTTGTATACAGACATGTTTCCCTTTAAATTCCCTAACTAAGGGCATTGTGGGTCTACCTACAACACATGGACTGCAGTGGGTCAAGTAGGTGGCTCACCATCACCATCTCAAGGGCATCTGAGGACATGCAGTAAATGTTGATGCCCATATCCCACAAGTGAATAAAAAAATACATGTCTTGAGATACTTTGTTGATTTCTGTATGGCCAAAAGGATCATATCATGCCGTTCTTCTGGGATAACTTTCCAAACAGTCTTCAGTCATGGATTATTAGCTGCTTCCTCTTAAAGTTAGCTGTGTTTGTACTGACTAAAATTCTTTAAATCAACCTTAAGCACATCTTCTACCTCAATGTCCATACTGTCTACTCTAAATCAACTGGAATTTCTGCATTTTTTCCTGAATTTGGTATTCTTTAGAGTTTGTTCAAGATGTTAACTTGGTACCCTATATATAAAATTAAAATTAGAATTCCTACAGTGTAGAAACAGGCCTGTAGGCTCAACAAGCCCACACCTACACTCCAAAGAGTAATCAGTTCAGATCCATTCCCCTACATATAACACCTGACTAATGCATCCAACTTACACATCCCTGAACACTGTGGACAATTTAACATGGCCAAGCCACCTAACCTGCACATCTTTTGATTGTGGGAGGAAACCGGAGCAAACCCACACAGACACTAGGAGAATGTGTAAACTCCACACAGACAGTTGCCCAAGGCTGGAATCAAACCCAGATTCCTGGAGCTATGAGGCAGCAGTACTAACCACTGGGCCACTGTGCCCAGTGACTTTCTAGCAGATATCAAAGTCATATTTCCGTACTTTCATGAGAAGTTGTCTAGTGTAAGTATTGCAGTTTCAGTCATCTGCACCAATTTATAATTAATGGTTTTTGTTCAGTTTCCATACCAAAGTCTCAATTATGGAATCCTAACAAGTCTTTCTCCCTCTACGATAAAAATTGGATAGCGCTGAGATAGACTTTAGATCCAAATGCAATTGGTTTTGGATCTTTCTTGATTTATGCTCCTAACCCTGTGATGCATTGACATCCAGAATTGTCATAGTACTGAGGAAAATACAGATTTTTGCTAGCACTAATTTGAACAAATCAAGCACACATTGATAATCCTCCATCCTTTCATATCATATTTCATTTCTTAAGAGTTCTGTTAAAAATAACATTTTGTTAACAAAATTTGGTGCATTGAAGTTAAAAGAGCTAATATATCTCTACAGATCATTTTTTGTCATGGGGATAGGGAATTGTCTTACATCTTTGACTTTGTATTTGGACGGATCCAATAACCTGAACAAGCAGATCCAAAAATGTTGATCTGACTTATATTCACCTGCTACTCTTACTGTTCAAAGTGAATCCTTGATGAAGAGCTGTTGTCAGTCGTGAATGCAGATTTCAGTCATGCTCTGTTTATTTCACCTGTCACCGCAACATCATCAGCAATACAGACAGATCCAGGATTACTTTCTGTAATTCTGCCCCTAAGCTGCTGGAACAGATCCTGACTGACAGATAGACTGGAAGATAGTCTCAGGAAACAGTATCTTGCGAATGGTGTTTTGAAATTAGTAACTTCCTATGATTGGAGGGAGCTAACCATTTATATTTGGTACTCAGCTTGAAGCATTTTGCTCCTGTGAATTTAGTCCTCAGTTCCTCTAATGTTTGAATTTTTTGAATGCATATATTTAAGGGATAGATTTAGACATCTTTGGTTTAAACATACCCTGACTGTGACAATTCTCTCTGCTTTCTCTCCATAGATGCTGCCAGACCTGTTGTATTTTTCTAGCAATTTCTGGTCTTTGTCCCTGATTGTGCCAATTTTCCTTCGCACACATATAATGGAACAGTGCCAGTCTGTGTGTTGATATGCACAATGGATAATGACCATTACATTCCATATCATCCAGCTCCCGTTGATGTGAACACCTCACTTTCTGTGTGGGACAATTGATGGAATGACATAATCTCTGAGATGCATTACAGCATCACTTTAAATTCTTCTGCCTAGGTATAATTGCTCTAAATCCTGGACTCACTTAATGCAGGTTTTCTTGGTGTCTTCTGCTGCAATTGGTGATTTAAAAAAAAATTCATTCACAAGATGTGGACATCACTGAAACAGTCATTTATTTCCCACCCCTAATTGCCCAGAGAGCACTTAATGGTCAACCACATTACTGTGAGTCTGGAATCACATGTAGGCTACACTAGGTAAAGATGGCAGTTTTCTTCAATAAAAGCATGAGTGAACCAAACGTTTCTTTTCCTTACAATCAACAATGGTTTCATGGTCATTATTGAACTCTTAATTCCAGAGTTTTATTGAATTCAAATCCCATTATTTGCCATGGCAGAATTCAAAACCAGATGATATCATTTTGCCATCACCTCCCTCACAATCTTGTGAATGGTCAAAATGTTGAGATCCATCCACTAAGATAATCCTGCTATTGCTGGTTGATTCGTGTCCACCAGGTTAAATATTTGAGGTTTCTGTGCAGATTTGCCATAGCTATATTTTGTCATCAATGTACCACCATTTGAATGGATGTCCTGTTAAATGTAGTTTATTTTTCTTTGTAGGTTGCCACATTGTCTTGCAAAGATCCAAGCACTTGTCCTGCAGCATTCTGACTCACAGGACATTTGCACTTGCTCCCATTGTTAACTTTAGGCTTGATGTATTTGCCAATTACTGTTAGGCATTTGATGTTAGTAGTGGCAAAAGCATCTAACAGTTTGACTTTGCACATACAATGTGCCACGTTCACAAAGTGTAAAATCTGTTCATTTCTGTTTAAATGTTCTTTAACTTTGAATCTTCACCCTCACCAGTCTTTCTGCTAACCACATGCCTTTGGGTGCATTTATGAAAGTCTCTGATCCACTCCCTGTTGTCACTGCCAGCAGGCTGCAAATGATTTTTGTTTGGTTATCTCTTATTTTAGCCTCTAATTGTATCGTCAGGACTAGATTGCTTACATAGATAAGCCCAGCACCTTTTTTGCACGAACCAGAAAACAAAGAACTGCGGATGCTGGCAATCTGAAACAAAAACAAAAATTGCTGAAGAACCTCAGCAGGTCTGGCAGCAACTGTAGAGATTGAAAAAGAGTTAATGTCTGAAGAAGGGTCACTGGACCCAAAATATTGACTCTGCTTTATCTCCACACGTTGTCAGATCTGCTGAGGTTCTCTAGCAGTTTATTTTCCGATACATGATTTGCAAACATCTTGGAAAGCAGGAAAACTTTGCAGTGGATACAACAGACCACGCTTCCCACACAGCTTGCTTGCTTTCTGCATCCTAGCTACAGCACCAACCTTACTAACTGCACCTTACGTTCGCAGATGATGTTTTTTTGCTGCAATAGATTCATATTTTCTGCCATCTTTAAGCAATGTGTCAATGTCATAATCTTTCTTTTCTTGAGGTAGTCTTTTTGGAAGGTTTTGACAGGCATTGAAGCTATAACCAACTCCATTATTTATTCAGAGAAATCAGCTTCTGAAAATCACAGTAGTTCTTCTTGTCATGGCAACTATTGATAAAATAATCAATTGATTCCTGTAGCTGTTGGCGGTAACGCACCAGCTCTCGATAATAAATTCTAAAATTTAATTTTACACAAAGCTGATGTTCCAGCATTTTCCATAGCTTAACAGGATAGGTTAGATAGGTCTGAGGTGTTAACTCTGAGAGACGCTTTGTTTCCAATGGTTATTTTAATTTTCATGCTTATTTAAGATTTTCTGCAACATCGAAGAAGCTAAATCTAAAAAGCACAGCTTCATCCTTATTTAAAAACCTTAAATTTGAACAGGATGTCTGGGGTCTTCCAATTTGTGCTAGGGAATTTGGTAGTTATCATAATGATTATCTTTTTCTTTTGCAAATGTCATTGATGTTCTGCATTTGCTTTGTTTTAAAATCTGCCAGTGCTGTTTCCAATTATAGTTCAAGTCTTTTCTTTGGTACAAATCAAGCACTTACTGTTCCTGGCACAATCTTTTCTTTTCTGAGGTTCAGGTTTTGATATGAATGCTACATTGCTCCAAGTCTTGTCTGAGGCCTCCTCCTGTGGTTTTAAAGCTTGCATCACAGACTTTTTTTCTTAAATGAAATGCACCAGGCCTTAAACACCATGTCTTTTATTTGAAAGAAACACAGATTGAAAAGTGTGAAGCCAGTTCATTTGAAAAACACAAAAAACATTCTTAAACCATTTAGGCCATATCTTACAGTTATAGACTATTATTTATGCATGCTTTTTGCTGGCCTGCACATGGTCGTTGGTCATGTGTCTTACATCCTTGTTAGCCTATTAGCATATTAATCTCTTCAAGTGACACAACTCTTAACACAAGCACCATAGCAGGAAACACATAAACCAGAACAGTGCCTCTATCTGAACACAGAAGGAGCACAGCATGAAGATGCCCAAGCTCACCAGAGAGGGTCTGCCCATACCATTTGTTCACAAGTATCTGCAGCACCAGTCAACAATCTGACAGGCACTTCCAGGAGCAGATAAGATCTGTACTGCCCTCAGTAATCATCCCAAATTTAACTTTGTGGGCGGCACGGTGGCACAGTGGTTAGCACTGCTGCCTCACAGCGCCAGAGACCCGGGTTCAATTCCCGCCTCAGGCGACTGACTGTGTGGAGTTTGCACATTCTCCCCGTGTCTGCGTGGGTTTCCTCCGGGTGCTCTGGTTTCCTCCCACTTTCCAAAGATGTGCAGGTCAGGTGAATTGGCCATGCTAAATTACCCATAGTGTTAGGTAAGGGGTAGATGGAGGGGTATGGGTGGGTTGCGCTTCGGCGGGGCGGTGTGGACTTGTTGGGCCGAAGGGCCTGTTTCCACACTGTAAGTAATCTAATCTAATCTAATCTAATCTAAACTTCTAGATTCCAAAGAGCCAACACACAGTGGCCCTTGTGCATGCAACATCGTTTTCTTACAAAATTAAATAACAGAACAGATTGCAAGATATACTAAAGCCAAATTCAGTGTATTAACTGAAACAGTGTTTGTACTTAAAGCAGTTTATAGTTGCGTTAGATATTTTTGCTTCATGAATTCCGTCATGGTATTTGTGGTAGTGGCCTGCTACTGAGGGCTTTCCATGTTCTAAGATGACAATACAGATGTCTGTATGGTCAACTAACAAAATGCAGCAAATACTAAATGCTTGCTTTGCATGACCCATTAGATCTTCATCAGTGTCAGTGGGCACTTTACTGAGGTTGCTGTGTGTTTATTCCTTACAATGAGGAGACCTACATTCATGTCTGTACAGCTTTAGATGGTATGAACGACTGTGACAAATGTCAACAAGCTGCTCCTGCATTCCTTAATTTAAATCACAGCTACAAGCAATGCCTCCTCTAAACTACACCATTGAACAGCAACCTGCAAGCCCCAACTTGCTTTGATTGCTTGCCTACCACTCTTTTGGCAGGTAACTTCTTTCTTAAATGAAATGCACCAGGCCTTAAACACCATGTCTTTTATTTTATTTGAAAGAAACACAAATTGAAAAGTGTGAAGCCAGTTCATTTGAAAAACACAAAAAACATGCCAATTAAGGGACACCTCTGTAAAATGCCCAATAAGTGACTGTTTCCCTTGGGGACATATTTGGAATCTGTAAGCTGTCCTCAGTTGTATATTTTCATGTAGTAGCTCTGTTAGCATGATATCTGTTGTAGTCATGTTCACCAAAACAATTTGTGTTCCCTTGGGCAGATTCACTACCACCAATTCTTCATATTGATATTCGTCTAAGTTATCGCCTTAATGACACCATGAAGGGAAGGATGCCCACTAAAATCTAAAATCATCGAATTTTAGAATTTTACAGTACAGGAGGAGACTATTCAACCCATCATGTCTGTACTGGCTACCAAAACAGATACCCAGCTAGTCCCACTCTCCAGCTTGATCTCCATAGCCCTCTAACGTCATCACTTTCAAAGATATATCCATCTTTCTTTTGAAACTTCCTATGGAATCTGCCTCCAGGCTCATTGCTAATAAAATAGACAAGGTTTCATTATACTACTTCATAGATGGTTACATGACATCTGAATTACAGGAGAGTCCAATATAAGGCCTCAGACCAAACTTAACAGTAAATAAACATGACTGTTAGCAACAGAGACATAGCAATTAACTGGAACTGGAACTGGACTAGAACACACTGGTTGACTCTCTTCAAGAACAGTCCTGATGTGTGGAGCTAATGTCATGATGTCAGTTAATAATTTTGGGTTTTGAATGTATTATGCAACATTCACCTCTGTATCCTGCCCCTGTTGATTATAATTATTTGAATAAGAATAGGTAATGAAATTGGACATATAAGAGATCACTATCAAAGCCTCAGTTTAATGCAGTTTTTGGTTGTCTGAAATGTAATGTGCCGGATTGGCTCTATGGTACCAAGCAGGTGTCTGTAACACTCCACCAATGCCACATGCCCGTGGAGAAGCAGCTGCACACATTGTTCCTTCAGCAGGTAATTTGCATGGCCCAGTGGAACTCCAGATGGTTTGTTGGATACCAATAGCCAGAGAGCTATGATTGCAGCCAGCAGTCCTGGAGCTGCAAAAGATAAATGAAGAAATTTACCGATCTATCTCTGACCTTTTTCCAGGGTCCATCAAACTACTATGAGGAAACCCCAGGAATTCCTAGCACAGGGACCTGACACAATGTGCCTCTACCAGAGTTTTCCTCTATCCTGTGTGGGAGCAGAGGAAAATCTTAGTACTTGCAGAGTGTAAAGTTATAGGATGCGATTACAGATGGATTAAGCAGACAAAATGAATCATTTAGTTAATCTGAGAGTGTTTTATTTATTCATGGTGTTTGGCCAGACCAGCTGTTATTGCCCAGAACTAATTGCCCTTCAGAAGGTGGTGATGGTGAGGATGCAGCCACAGTGCTATTCAGAAAAAAAAATCAGTGTCAATTAAAGAACAGTGATATACACTGTAGTTCTGAGTCAAGGCGGCATGTAGCTTGGAGGGCAAGTTGCAGGTGGAGATGTCTCCATGCACATGCTCCCCTGGTCCTGAAACTTCTAGGTGGTAGAGGTTTCAAGTTGAAAGCATGTTGTTCATAAAGCCTTAGTGAGTTGCAACAGTGCATCGTGTAGCTGGTCCATACTGTGGAGAGATTGAACTTTTATGATGGTGCACGGGGTGTCATTAAGAGGGCTGATTTGAACAGCAGTGTTTTGAATTTTTGTTAAAACTGCACACATTCAGGTACATGGAGAGTATACTATTACACACCTGATTTGTGCCTTGTGGAACATAGACTTTCTAGACTCTAACATGCTGCTAAAGCTATAGCATTTATATGGCTGGTCCCATTGAGTTTCTAGTTTTTAGCACCCCTGCATATTGAGAGAGAGAGTTTCAGAGATAGTAATGCTCTGGCTATTATATTGGATGGTACCAGTAGCATTGCTATTGGTAGTTGAGCGGTCATAGAGTCATAGAGATGTACAGCATGGAAACAGACCCTTCAGTCCAAATCATCCAAGCGAACCAGATATCCTAACCCAACCTAGTCCCACTTGTCAGTACCTGGCCCATATCCCTCTAAACCCTTCCTATTCATATACCCATCCAGATGTCTTTTAAATGTTGCAATTGTACGAGCCACCACCACTTCCTTTGGCTGCTCATTCCATACATGTACCACGCTCTGCGTGAAAAAGTTGCCCCTTATACCCCTTTTATATCTTTCCCCTCTCATCCTAAACCTATACCCTCTAGTTCTGGACTCCCACACCCCAGGGAAAAGAGTTTGTCTAATTATCCTATCCATGCCCCTCATGGTTTTATAAACCTCTATAAGGTCACCCCTCAGTCTCCGACGCTCCAGGGAAAACAGCCCCAGCCTATTCAATCTCTCCCCATAGCTCAAATCCTCCAACCCTGCCAACATCCTTGAAAATCTTTTCTGAACCCTTTCATGTTTCACAACAACTTTCTGATAGGAAGACCAGAATTGCATGCAATATTCCAAAAGTGGCCTAACCAATGTCCTGTACAGCTGCAACATGACCTCCCAACTCCTGTACTCAATACTCTGACCGATAAAGAAAAGCATACCAAATACCTTCTTCACTAACCTATCTACGGAGACTCCACTTTCAAGGAGCTATGAACCTGTACTCCAAGGTGTCTTTGTTTAGCAACACTCCCTAGGAACTTACCATGAAGTGTATAAGTCCTGCTAAGGTTTGCTTTCCTAAATTGCAGCACCTCGCATTTATCTAAATTAAACTCCATCTGCCACTTCTCAGCCCATTGCCCTATTCCTGATGAAGGGCTTTTGCCAGAAATATCGATTTTCCTGCTCCTCGGATGCTGCCTGACCTCCTATGCTTTTTCCGCACCACTCTAATCTTGACTTTCCATCTAATGAATATCCTATTCTAATCTGAGGTAACCTTCTTCGCTGTCCACTCCACCTCCAAGTCGACTGTAAGATTCTTGGTTTTGTAGGCTGATGGAATTTTTTTTCTTCTAGCTCTATTCGATGGTGGTTGGCAACACTCAGATTAAGTGTGTTTTCATATTCTTTACCTGCAGTGTAGTAGTGTTTGATGGCTGTTTCAAAACTCTAATCATTACAGCACACTAGTACACACAATTTTATATCAGGCCAGTGGTGCACATAGACCAGCAGCTGCAATCAGTTTGTAATCCCTTATTGTATACACACAGAAGGGTAGAATGCAAATATGTGATCAGTCTGCTTCCTGCTGAGAGGAGGGTGGGCACTCAACTCTAACTATCTCTTCCTTTGTATTCTTTGTGTTAGATGTTTCCTTGACTCTGTACAGGTGTGATAATCCATGGGTATACACAGGACTCTTACAAATTTTGTCTCAGGGGAAGCGATTGTGTAATGGCAATGTCACTGTGGTAATAATCCTGAGACCCAGGTAATGTTTAAGGCTCCCAGGTTTGAATCCCACCTTGGCAGATGATGGAATTTGAATACAATAAAAATATGAAAAAGTCAAATGATGGTCAGGAAGCCATTAACAGATGTTGCAACAACACACCAAGTTCACTAATGCCACTTAGGGAATGAAAACTGCAAAATGGTCCTCATTTGGGCTGGCCTACATGTGACTCCAGAGCCACATCAATGTGGTTGATTCATAACTGGAATAGTCAAAAAGTGAACGGGCCTAAAGGACATAACTACTGGACTGGATCTGTATCAGGTGATGAAGGAACCAACACGGGGGAAAAACTGGTTAATCTCATCCTCACCAATCTGCCTGCTATAAACATATCTCTCCATGATAGAATTTGTAGAAGTTACAACTGCACAGATCTTGTGGAGACAAAATCCTGTCATTACAGTAAAGGTTCCCTCCATCTAGCTGTGTGGCACTGTCACTGTAGTAATTGAAATAAATTTCAAACAGATCAAGAAACTGAAAGGTACACATCTATGAGGCACTGTGGGACATTAGAGGCAGCAGAATTGTATTGCAACATAATTTGTAACCTCATGGCCTTGAATATCCTCTACTCTACCATTAAAATTAATCCAAAGAATCAACTTAGGTTCAATGAAAGGTGCAGGAGAGAATGCCAGGAACGGTATCATATATATCTAAAAATGAGGTGTCAACCTGATAAAAATACAACACGGGACTAGATGGACGACATAAGCATAACCAGCAAGTAATAGACAATGCATCAGGTTTAAGTTCCGACATCCTGCCACATCCAATCATGAATAGTAGAGGAAAAGTTTATTTCAATTACCACAGAGACAGTGCCACACAGCGAGATGGAGGAAACCTTTACTGTAATGACAGAATATTCCCATCCTCAATGATGGGGGTGTCCAGCATATCAGTGCAAAAGATTGGGCTGAAGGATTTCCAACAAACTTCTGGCGGAAGTGCCAATGGATAATCCATTTCAGCCTCCACTGGAGGTCCACAGCATCATAAATCACATTTTTCATTCTTCAGCCCATTTGATTCAGGTTTGGTTGAGGTTTGCAGCCCATCAGGCATACTTCATGGATACACTGGAACACCATCAGCGGAATCCTTGTCCAAACAGCATATCATCCTAACTTGGAAATATCATGAAACGGATGGAGGCACTGGATATTGCAAAGATTACGGCCCTAACAAAATTCAAGCAATAGTACTGAAGGTGTAAGCTCCGGAACTTTCTGTGCACCAATCCAAGTTTCTTCAGTATGGTTACGGTCAGGTACGATTTACCTGACAACATAGAAAATTGACAATTAAGGGGAAGCATTGGCATAGCGATAATGAGACTGAAGTAGCATTCTAGAACACCCGCCCAATGTTCTAGGATCATGGGTTCAGATCTCACGATAGCAGATGGTGAAATTTGAAGTCAGTAAAATCTGAAATAAAGAGGTGGCCCAATGGTGACCATGTTGCCATTGTTAATTGCTAGAAAAACACATCTGATTCATGAACTTACTTTAGGGATAGGAAACCTGCCATTCTCACTTGATCTGGTCTACATGCATCTCCAGACCCACAACAACGTGGTTAACTCTGGGCAACCCGTGATGGGCAATAAATGCCTACCTAGCCAGTAAACAAAGAGCAAGACAATTCCAACCTAGCCAAATACTGCCTCATCAGTCTACACTTGATCATCAGTAAAGTGATGAAAATGGTGATCAACAGGGCAATAACCTGGTCACCAATGCCCAGTTTGGTTCCACCAGGGACACTCAGTTCCTGACCTCATTACATCCTTGGTCCAAGCATGGACAAAAGAGCTGAACTCCGGAGGGGAGTTGAGAGTGGCTGTCCTTGACATCAAGACTACAATTGACTAAATGTGAAATCCAGGAGCCCGAGGCAAACTAGAGTCAATGCAACCTGGGGGGAAACTCCCCATTGGTTACAGTCAAACCTGGCACATCAGCAAGATGGCTGTAGTTGTTGGAGGTCAGTCATCTCAGCTCCAGCTCATCTTTGACAGGGATCTTCAGGGTAGTGTAACAGTGTACATAACAAATAAACATAAAGATAATCATGGAGCTATACATTTATAACACAGAAGGCTATCATTTAACATTTCATGCCATTCTTTTGCTGGACAATCCAAAACTAATCCCACTATGCTTGCTGTCAATGTCCCTGTACCTTCTTTTGCTTCAAATGTATGTTTATTCTTTCTTTAAAAGATGCAATTTCCCCGCCCCAGCTACTCATAATGGCAAAGCATTTCATACTCCAATAACCAATTGCTTGAGGAAACTTTACTGCCTCCTTTCTACTGCGTCTGAACGACAATTTAAAACTGATGTCTTGTCGGTGACTTCCCAAGCAGAAATTATATTCTCCTATACATTCTATCATAAACCTTCAGCATTTTAGAAATATCAATTATGACTTCTCAACCAATGGAATTTGTTGCAGTATCTCAGTCTTCTCTTATAACTTTCCTCTGCGCTGAATATAATTTTAACTTATTTTCTACATTGGATCACCAACAGCTTTTGAATGTTGGCTTAAATATTACTTAGTAGAAATCATCACTACCTCTTTAGGTTTGCATTCCCTGGCTAGGAAACTTATGAGGCTCAGTTCCGCCAGTAGAACAACTACTCAGCCTTGCATGAGACTGGAGACTCTCTCTCTACATGGGGTAATCTGCAGAGCTGAGGCAAGCTGCTGGAGCCTGCAAAAACATGCCTGTACCCACTGCGGCACGTCTAATTGAATTGGAGTGGCACCAAGTTGTCGTGCTTGAAATTCACAAAAACCCCAGAGGGGCACTCTCTAGAGCCAAACCTGACGTGATAATTGATCCCTACCCAGACTGGTTACCATATGCTTTAGTGAAGTTTTGGATTATCAGAATGCTTCCGAGGGGCTGTGTTTAAACTGGTATGAGTTATGTTAAGGTCCTTTAAAGGTCATTAAGGCAAACATATCCCAGGGAAACCAGATGTTCCCATGCATCACTGCTTAATGTGGATGGAAGATCCCATCCCCTCTCCCCACCCACCCCCACTGTGCCCAATTACATTAGTTTCATCAGTGCACAAAGATCTGATTGAAACAAGGCTTAATCGTAATGGATCAGATTCTATCTTTCAGGTTCCTCCCCAGACAGTCACAGTGACCTCAATTTGCCCCATGGTGGCATGATTGTCCTTCACTAAGGTCTTGAATTACTTGCATGTTTTTCATATCAGAAAACTGGAGACAGAGTGGAAGTTGGGTGGGTCTTATTGCACCCAATATATCTAGATCTTTGGAGTGATTAACCATTCCAGACACTGACCAAGGATATAACATCTAGACAGCTAATGTTGTCTTTGCTGTTGGTGAATCTTAAGGAGAGAGAAAGAAATGATTTAGGTTCCAAGTGTATGCCAGCATTGGGAGGTTTGCCTCATAATTTTCCACGTCTCTTTGTTTCTGATGTCAGTAGGACAGGAAAATTCAGCCAAGTGAGATATTTACACAGGTGATAAAGTATTGATTTTGTACCCAGATTATAAAAACTGGACAATTAAGAAACTGTTTTATCCCTTTCTATCTTCATGAAAGGAGGTGTTACTGCTCTTTAGTTCACATGCACAATTCATGTTTCTTTGGAGCACTGCAAAATTGTAGTCATAGACTTTGTTATCTCCCCTTTGTGTTCTTGCAACAGGCAAAGTTACATGTCATCAGCATCCAATGACATATCCATCTTGAGATCTACTATTTTCCACAATTGTTTTCTTTTCTATAATTATTTCTAATAAATGTTCCGCATTCTACTATCATTAGTAAAGAATATTATACAAAATATTCATTTAACATGTTAAACTATTGCTTTTATCCCCAGACAAACTGGAAAATAAGCACTTAGTTTATCATTGTCTCTTCGTGAACATGAGACATGTTGACTATTGACAAGAGGTAATTGAGCTTACCACGAAATTTGCTT
Source organism: Chiloscyllium punctatum (assembly GCF_047496795.1). Classification (NCBI taxonomy): domain Eukaryota; kingdom Metazoa; phylum Chordata; class Chondrichthyes; order Orectolobiformes; family Hemiscylliidae; genus Chiloscyllium; species Chiloscyllium punctatum. The sequence goes on from NC_092745.1 coordinate 81,724,220, forward strand.
TTCTTTCCACAATGCTTTTGAACATACTTACTATTGCAAAAATTTTCTCCTTTTATTTCTGATTTCCAACATTTGCCATAATTTAATTTCTTATTTAGTATTTCAATGATGCCTTCATTCTCTAGATTTACATTTACCCCTTTATCAGTACTTTTACATTATATATTTAATTCTTGTTTTACTAAACTTGTAAAAGCCCTGGTTTTTCCTGTTATAATAAGTCCTTTTAATTTCGCTGCCAAAAGAGAATTATGGATACAGACTAACTCTGTTTGACATTGTGTGCTGTGCTGCATGGTACAACAGGCTGTTGAAAACTGGGTCACATTACAGAGTTTCAGAAAGACTGCCTCATTAACTATAGTCTTTAGAGGAAAGCTATTTATTGTAGCTTATCTCTGAGGATAAGAAGCAATTGCAAGCACGGGGTTTGGGAGATGTTGGATGCAATAGTAGGTTATAACACATTTATATTGAGAACCTGAACTTTAATTTAGCTGGGTTTAACAGTGTAAAAGTCAACCATTTCTATTAGCTGAAGTGAGTTTGTAAAGAAAGTGAGGCAGCCTAAATATGTAATCATGTAAATGTGGGTCTATATCACAAAATAATCCATTATTCAATATTCTATTCAAATTTTGAATACAGATATTCCCTTGCCAAAAATAAAGTTAGAAACAAAATAAACTAGAAAAAGGAAGCAATAGTTAATTTGTTGTATAAATAATTCCTTAAGTCTTATTTCAAATCAAAATATACACACAGGATGTAAACTTGACTTTTACTCTAAGCATAAATGACATTTTAACTTATTAACCTGGAAATTTAAAATTGGTAATACTGACAGATGCTGAAAATGTGTTGCTGGAAAAGCGCAGCATGTCAGGCAGTATCCAAGGAACAGGAGAATCGATGTTTCGGGCATAAGAAGAAGGGCTTCGTTCCTGAAGAAGGGCTTATGCCCGAAACATTGATTCTCCTGTTCCTTGGATGCTGCCTGACCTGCTGCACTTTTCCAGCAACACATTTTCAGCTCTGATCTCCAGCATCTGCAGTCCTCACTTTCTCCCCCAATACTGACAGATGCCAAACATTCAATACTAGCTGTCTGGTGTGCTGTTTCTGGTACATATTTTACAAGTTTACCATTCCTGACACCTTACAGAATTTGCCACCTTTACCAAAGAGTTGTTTAAGGTCACCAATCCTCCCTTGTATTTGCTTTGTCTTGGGCTTATCAAGTAATTAGTGTTAAAGGGTATCCCAACATATAATATCTACAAAAGAGGCATTATTCTTAGATAACAAGAATTAATGCATTATTGCAAATATATGCTACATTTGGTGAGGCAAAATTACTAGGAACTTAAGGAGCTGGTACAAACATATCTGCTCCCTTCGAAAACTGGAGTAGAACTCATTATCTCTATACATGGGTTTGTGTAACATCAGTAGAATGGATGGAGCCAATGTGACATGAATGTTAATTTCTTTCAGCGCTACGACTGGAGACAACATATTCACTCGTCCCTCCACTGCCATTTTTCCAATAGTTCACCGATTGTACAATCATGCATGTAACTTTATTACATTTATTACTATACCATCTGTGCCTAAGGCTCGATCTTCACAACTGCAGACAGTCTGGATATTTCCTACCTTTTTTTCAGAATTTTGAAATTGTTTGGAGTAGGTGTTTTGCTTGAGGACTGTTGGTCCTGGTTTTAAACAATCAGTTCTTCACAGGAGTTAACTTCTCTGGCCGACATTTTGTATATATTGATGTTGATCCATTGCTTGATCTAGGTACAATCTTGATGGTACAAAGGGCCCTTTCTGTACCGTCTGGTTCTACGGACCTTTAATCTCCCAGATGGCCTTCCTGGGAAGTAGCTGTTCTGTTGAAATAAGGACTTTCTCCTTTATGGTATCCTGGATTTCTAGATCAAGCAATTGCTTTCTAATTAGAAGAGTTGTCCTTTTTTTTGCATATCATAGATGTTTAGATCATCCCTTTAATATATCAAACATGGATATACCTCACATGGAAGTCATTATTGCCCTCATGTTATTGATTAGACTGGACAGCTTCAGTTACTCTTGTGGATGTTTGACTAGTGAAGTTAATCTTTTCCAGAATCAATTCCAGATTCAGGTTCAACTGAAAGATTGCTAATCACTCAGTACTATATCTCACTGGAATTGACTGCTGTTTTTGAGGAACAGAGGACTGAACATTACCACCAAACTTGTGAAATCTGTGACTTCCTCTATGTTTACAATGTTGAATAACTCCCTGATGTCAACATAAGTGATCCATTAATTGCTTCATCCTTTTGTGATCTAACACGAGTTTGGGAAGCTCAGTGAAGATTTCTACTATTTCCCCCATGACTGGTTGGTCAACAATAGCTTTCATTTAGTGTCCACTCCTTACACATTGCTAATTTAGAATAGATAAACGTTAAAACAATGTCCACAAGGAGAAGTGAAAATTAGTTTAGAATTTACTAGCTATTTTTGAATTCTGTTTCAGCTTTTCGAACAGCTCGATGCAGCAAAGTAAATGAAGGGGAGAAACCCTGGGAGGTAAGTGGCAAAATAATTAAGGAGACATGAAATGTATTCTGTGAGTAAGGAGCAGAATGGTGAAGCATCGAAATCTCCGCTTTGGTGGCAAGAAAAATAGAAGCATTTCCGCATGTGCTGGATACAAGCATTGTTGCTCCATCTGGAGCTCCAGGGCTATTTCTTTGAAATGCAGCATGCCTGACAGGAGCTGACAGTAGATTTAACACTGTGTGCAGGAACTGTGATCAGAAGCTGCAAAGGTATAATTACCCCAGCACCATTTAGCAGGCAGCTGGCATAAGCATGCATGCCGCCCATCATTTTAATTCACATATACAGCACAGGAGACTGAGGGGGAGCCTGATTGAGGTGTACAAAGTTATGAAGGGCATAGATAGCTGAGATTAAGGAGAAAAGTTTCCCTTTATAGGGGGGTTGTTAATCAGGGGTCACAGTTTTAAGGTAAGGAGCAGGAAGATTGGAGGGGAACTGGGGAAAAACCTGCACCCAGAGGGTAGCGGGTATCTGCAACTCACTGCCTAAAAGGGTGGTAGAGGTAGGAACCCTTGAGACAGTTAGGAAGAATTTAGATGAGCTCTTAAATGTTATAGCATTCAAATTGTGGGCCAAGTGTTGTAAAAGGAGATAGAATAGATTGATGCTTGGTTACTGCCACAGAAAGGCCATTTATCTGTGCTAAAAAAAAGCTCCATTATTCTGAAATGGGTGTATGGTGTTATTATTTTCCAGGTATACAAAATGTTTGTTTTTAAAATGATGGGTGTACAAAATGTTTGTTTTTAATCACTTGATTCTATTACAATTTTTTGGAATTTCTATGAATTTCTTTTCAGTTATTTACGAGAATTATTTTGTCCTTATTTCTAACAGCATGTAATGATTTGTGTAAATTTTAAATGAATCAAATACTGAACTCACAGGAAAGGTGACTGTAAATGAGGCACTTCCAATACTTTGGCAGACTAGGAAAAGCTGATTAAAGAAGAACTCTCAATATACAAGCTTTTGTAGGAAATCAAGGAATGTCATAACATCTAAATGAAGAGTTTAATGATGTTGGAAAGTCAAGCTAAAATTAATGAAGGGAATTGGCTTTGAAGCAACTCAATCACAGTATTTTAATGAGATGAGATACAAGAAGCTAGGTCAGAGAGATAAGCAGTAAGAAAACCAAATTACTCTGCCTGACTTTGAATCAGACTCTGCCTTCTCTATGTGGCAGTAAGTACATAAACCTGGCTATCCAATTTCTGTGTAAACACAGATTCAGTTGTAGGTCTCTGTCACTCGCTTAAAGGTCGCTTGTACCCAACCCATATAATAGGGAAATTCAGTACACTGTAGTAACAAAGTTTTTTTTGATTACTTACAGTGTGGAAACAGGCCCTTCGGCCCAACAAGTCCACACTGACCCACCACCCACCCAGACCCATTCCCCTACATTTACCCCTTCATCTAACACTACAGGCAATTTAGCATGGCCAATTCACCTAACCTGCACATTTTTGGACTGCGGGAGGAAACCAGAGCACTCAGAGGAAACCCACACAGACACGGGGAGAATGCGCAAACTCCACACAGAGATGGGAAATGAACCCGGGTCTCTGGCGCTGTGAGGCAGCAGTGCTAACCACTGTGCCACCGTGCCGCCCATTCCTTTATCTCCTTTACCAATTTTCATCTCCATTCTCTTCCATAGGTATCAATTACAACATCATCTATTATGCTGCGAGCATATCTCAAATGAGGCATTGATATGCTGGTCAACATTCTCAATTGTTTTTTAAACTAAATTTCAACAATATTGTTACACAGTTCCACAATGCTAATGAATGATTGCACCTGTGAAAATTCATAGTTGTGATTATCAGGCAAATAGCCATCCTTATCAATCATGTGTGCCAGGAAATGTCCATACAAATAAGTTAAAGCAACAAAGACTCTGTCTGTATTTTCCCTAGATATTGAGTGATTAGAGGCAGAGAGTGATACAGTATGGAGAAAGGCCCTTTGGGTCATCAAATTCATGCTCGTCACCTCACATCTAACTATTCTAAATGAATTTTCCACTAAGCCAATTTACGATACAATTTGCCAAATTGCCCTGGATCCTTTGGAATCTTAGTTTCTTAACCAGTCTACCATGCAAGACCACACCAATGTAAAAGAGACAGCAATTGTAAGCATCAAAGAATTGACTATATTGAAAGAGGTACAAGTAAAATGCTGCCTCACCCTTCATTTTAAATTGTGCTTCTTTGTTCTAAATTCCCCAACGAAGGGAAACATCTTATCCTCATCCACCATTTCCTCTAAGCTGCATGGCGGTGCACCTACATAGCCACAGTCTGCGCATGGTGTTCAGTGTGCCAGCAAAAGTCACAACATTGAATTCTGATTTTGGAAGTCATTACTGTGCATGAACCTTGAAGGTCTATACAGAAGAAGAAAAGTAGCAGAGATACTTCCTGCATCTACCCTGTCTATTCCTTTAATTCTTGCAGTACTCCCGAGCCCCAATCTTCCAACGTGAGATGACCAATTATTCCTACTCTGTTTTCTGTATATTAACCAAGCCTTAATCCATGCCATTACATCAATTCCTGTAGGACGCTTTAAATTTCCCAACTAAACCTCCTCTTGGAGACCTTAACAAAAGCCTTCTGAAAATTCAAATATATCACATCCATTATCTCCCCTTTATTAATTTTGTCAGTTCAAAAAAATTCAACAAGTCTGTCAAGCATGATTCTCCATTTGCACCATTAGGCCACCTATCTACATTCAGATCACTTGTGTCCACGTGTTCATTGTCACTTACATGATCATTTTCTCCACTACAGATGTAATGTTGATGTGTCTGCAGTTCTCTGTTTACCCTTGCTCCTTTCTTAAATAGTGGAGTTATTTTTCCAAGCTTTCAATGTGCAGGAATTATTCGAGAATCTGGAATTTTGGAAGATGATTATTAATGCATTCACTATCTCTGTCAACACCTTCTTGAACACTCTGGTTCTGTCAGGTCCTGGGCACTTATTAACTTTCAGACCCATCAGTTCTCCAGTACAGTGTTGTTATTAATACTCAATTCTTCCAACTGCTTGTTCTCCCTAGTCACTTGGAACTTCAATTCTGGGAGATATTTTATACCTTCCTTTGTGAAAATAGGCACAAAATAATAATTTAACTTCTCCGGCATTTCTTTGTTCCCCTCGAAAATTCTATTGACTCTGCTTTTAACAGACCCACTTGCTTTAGGGAATTGTTTCCTTTTTATGGCTGCAGAAGTTTTTACAGTCCAGTTAAATGCATTTTGCTAGATTGCTTTTGTGTTCTATTTTTCCTTTCTTTATTACTTTCTTGATCCTCCTTTTCTGTATTCTGAAACTTCCCAATCCTTAGATTTATTACAATTTCAGTCACTTCTTAATTTTTTAAAGTATCTTATACATTCCTTAACCCCCTTTTGTTAGCCACGGTTGATGCTTTTTTGAGCTTTTGCTGCTTAAATGAATGTATAATCGTTGTAAACCAGGTAATAGTTCATTAAATATTGTCCATTCTGTATGTATAGTCATGCCTTTTAATACATTTTCCCACTTCAGCTCAGCCAACTTGTGCCTTGTGCTTTCATAATCTTCATTAATCAAATTTACCACCCTTGCTTCAGATTGAGTTATCTAATTTTCAAGTAGAATATAAAATTCAATTATAGATGTCACTCATCCTAAAATATGATTTGGAGATGCCGGTGTTGGACTGGGGTGGACAAAGTCAAAGATCACACAACACCAGGTTATAGTCCAACAGGTTTATTTGGAATCACTAGCTTTTGGAGCGCCGCTTCTCCACCTGATGAAGGAGCAACACTCGGAATACTAGTGCATCTACATAAACCTGTTGGACTATAACCTGGTGTTGTGTGATTTTTAACTTTGTACAACCTAAAATAGCTTGTCTCTCATCAGCTTTTCAATATGCTGCTCTACGACACCATTCTAAAGATACTCCAAAACCTCATCTTCCTCATCTTTAATGCTCAGTTGGTTTACCTAGACAATGTGTAGAATGAAGTCACCCATGAATACCGTGTTGCACATGTTATTACCTTCTCTCATTTCCTGATGTATATCTTTCCCCATGCTGCCACAACTATTCAGCAGTATATAAATAACACCAACCAAAGTCTTCTGACACTTGCTACTTCTTAGTTCCACCCAAACAGGTTCCACACATTGTTTCTCCAATCTGTGGTGCTCCATTAATAATGTACTGGTCACATCTTGTATTATTAGTGCAACTCCATCTCCTTTTCGTTCTTATCTATCCTTCTTAAAAAAGCAAATATCTTTCAATATTCAAAGTTTGGGAGAAGATTTGTAGCTTGGGTGCTCGTTGTTGTGGTTCTGTTTGCCAAGCTGGGAATTTGTCTTGCAAATGTTTCGTCCCCTGTCTAGGTGACATCCTCAGTGCTTGGGAGCCTCCTGTGAAGCGCTTCTGTGCTGTTTCCTCCGACATTTATAGTGGCCTGTCTCTGCCGCTTCCGGCTGTCAGTTCAAACTGTCCGCTGTAGTGGCCGGTATATTGGGTCCAGGTCGATGTGTTTGTTGATAGAGTCTGTGGATGAGTGCCATGTCTCTAGGAATTCCCTGGCTGTTCTCTGTTTGGCTTGCCCTATAATGGTAGTGTTGTCCCAGTCGAATTCATGTTGCTTGTCGTCTGTGTGTGTGGCAACTAAGGATAGCTGGTCGTGTCGTTTTGTGGCTAGTTGGTGTTCGCGTGTACGGATTGTTAACTGTCTTCCTGTTTGTCCAATGTATTTGTCCGATGTAGTGTTTTGTGCAGTCCTTGCATGGGATTTTGTACACTACATTAGTTTTGCTCATGTTGGATATCGGGTCCTTCGTTCCGGTGAGTTGTTGTCTGAGCGTGGCTGTTGGTTTGTGTGCTGCTATGAGTCCTAGTGGTCGCAGTAGTCTGGCTGTCAGTTCAGAAATGCTCCTGATGTATGGTAGTGTGGCTAGTCCTTTGGGTTGCGGCATGTCCTCGTTCTGTTGTCTCTCCCTTAGGCAACTGTTGATGAAATTGCGAGGGTATCCATTTTTGGTGAATACCTTGTATAGGTGTTCCTCTTCCTCTTTTTGTAGTTCTGGTGTGCTGCAGTGTGTTGTGGCCCTTTTGAATAGTGTCCTGATGCAACTTCATTTGTGTGTGTTGGCGTGGTTGCTTTCATAGTTTAGGACTTGGTCTGTGTGTGTGGCTTTCCTGTAAACCTTTGTGGTGAATTCTCCATTCGGTGTTCTCTGTACCATCACGTCTAGGAATGGGAGTTGGTTGTCCTTTTCTTCCTCTCTAGTGAATTGGATTCCTGTGAGTGTGGCGTTGATGATCTGGTGTGTGTTCTCTATTTCTGTGTTTTTAATTATTACAAAGGTGTCATCCACGTATCTGACCCAGAGTTTGGGTTGAATTTGTGGTAAGACTGTTTGTTCTAACCTTTGCATTACTGCTTCTGCTATGAGTCCAGAGATCGGTGAGCCCATGGGTGTTCCGTTGATTTGTTCGTATATTTGGTTGTTGAATGTGAAGTGTGTTGTGAGGCACAGGTCCAGTAGTTTAAGTATGCCGTCTTTGTTGATAGGTTCAACGTCCTGTTGTCTGTTATGTCTGTCCAGCAGGTTGGCTATTGTTTCTTTAGCTAGGGTTTTGTCGATGGAAGTGAACAGTGCTGTTACATCGAATGAGACCATAGTTTCTTCCTTGTCTATGTGTATATTTTTGATGATGTCCAAGAATTCCTGTGTCGATTATATAGATTGTCTGGATCCGCTGATCAGGTGTTTCAGTTTCTGCTGTAGTTCCTTGGCTAGTTTGTGTGATGGTGTCCCTGGTAGTGATACTATGGGTCTTAGTGGGATGTCTGGTTTGTGCACTTTAGGTAGTCCATAGAATCTGGGGGTGTTGTTGCTTTCAGGTTTCATTCTTTGTAGGTCAGACCTAGTTATCTGTCCGTTTTTTTGTAGATTCCTCAGTGTGTTGTTTTGCCTATTGGTGAGCTGTGAGGTGGGGTCAAACTCCCTCTTATGGTAGGTGTTGGTATCTGCAAGTAGTTGTTGTGCTTTTTGCATGTACTCTGCTTTGTCCAGGATGACCGTCATTCTGCCTTTGTCTGCTGGTAGTATGATTATGTTCTTATCGTTTCTTAGTGATTTTAGTGCTTCCCTCTCCTTGGTGTTGAGGTTATGTGTTTGTCTTTTTCTTGTTATCAGGGTTATGATACTTTGTCTTACAGTTTGTTGTGTCTTTTCTGTCAGTCCATTGTTCCTGAGTGTGCATTCTAGTGCTGCTAGGAAGTCTGCTGTCTTGGTGTCCCTGTGATTGTAGTTGAGTCCCTTGGCCAGTATTGTTCTTTCCATGTCTGTGAACTGTCTGTGGGAGAGGTTTTTAACCCAGGTGTTTGTTGTGGTGTCCTCTTCTTTGTGTGTTAGTTTGGCCATTTTTTCTTTTAGTGCCGTTTTTTTGCGGTGTGTGGTCCTGTTCTGTCCTATGGTGACGGCCTGTTCTATGGTCCTGGTCCATTCCTGATTGGTGGTTTTTGAAATTAATGATTTTTGGCGCGCAGTTTCTTGTCTGTATTTGTGTAGTCTGTTGTGAGCGTCTGTAATCATTAGCTGGATCATCCTGAATCCGTTCTGCCTGGCTGTGTCCCTGGCTTGTGGATTGTTGACTGGTGGTCTGTATCTGACACATGGTGGAAGGATTCGATTCTTTCGGCATTCATGCAGGAACCGGAGTTGTTCGTATGTGGTGCTTAGGCGGTTGGCACAGGATTCCCATTTCCTGGCTTGTCTTAGCGTCTCTCGCCCGTAGGTGTTCAAAGTTTGGGAGAAGATTTGTAGCTCGGGTGCTCGTTGTTGTGGTTCTGTTCGCCAAGCTGGGAATTTGTCTTGCAAGCGCTTCTGTGCTGTTTCCTCCGGCATTTATAGTGGCCTGTCTCTGCCGCTTCCGGTTGTCAGTTCGAGCTGTCCGCTGTAGTGGCCGGTATATTGGCCACTAAGAGGAACACCTATACAAAGTATTCGCCAAAAACGGATACCCTCGCAATTTCATCAACAGATGCCTAATGGAGAGACAACAGAACGAGGACATGCCGCAACCCAAAGGACTAGCCACACTACCATACATCAGGAGCATTTCTGAACTGACAGCCAGACTACTGCGACCACTAGGACTCATAGCAGCACACAAACCAACAGCCACGCTCAGACAACAACTCACCGGAACGAAGGACCCGATATCCAACATGAGCAAAACTAATGTAGTGTACAAAATCCCATGCAAGGACTGCACAAAACACTACATCGGACAAATACATCGGACAAACAGGAAGACAGTTAACGATCCGTGTACACGAACACCAACTAGCCACGAAACAACACGACCAGCTATCCTTAGTAGCCACACACACAGACGACAAGCAACATGAATTCGACTGGGACAACACTACCATTATAGGGCAAGCCAAACAGAGAACAGCCAGGGAATTCCTAGAGACATGGCACTCATCCACAGACTCTATCAACAAACACATCGACCTGGACCCAATATACCGGCCACTACAGCGGACAGCTCGAACTGACAACCGGAAGCGGCAGAGACAGGCCACTATAAATGTCGGAGGAAACAGCACAGAAGCGCTTCACAGGAGGCTCCCAAGCACTGAGGATGTCACCTAGACAGGGGACGAAACGTTTGCAAGACAAATTCCCAGCTCGGCGAACAGAACCACAACATCTTTCAATATTCTGATCTGCACCCTGATTTCAATGGAGCCATAGTTCTATTATGGCACTTTGTGCTTTTAGATCATTTATCTTTTTGCAAACACAATGTGCATTCAAGCAAAGTGCCCTTAAAACTTTCTTTTTGACATCATTCCACATTGGAGGCATATTCAATGTTCGGCTATGTTTTGTCTGCTTTCCAGTCTCCCTTGCAGCTTATCTACCTCATGCTTCTAGCTTAACTCGCTTCCTGTTCGAGTTGCCCTTCTGGTTCCCACCCCGCTGAAAAGCTTGATCAAACCAACCCCAAGCATTAGCAAACCTTCCTGTGAGGATATCAGTCCCAATCATGCAAAGAGATATTCACTCTAGCTTGTACAGGACTCCGTGCCCTGAAATGGATCCTGATGTCTCAGATATCTGATGCTCTTTCTCTAATTGTCCGTGTTCAATCGATCAATCCTCATATTATTATGCTTACCGGTAAGTGAGGTCTTATTTTTAATTTCCTTCCTAACTCCCCAAATTCTGCTTTCAGAACCTTTTATCTCTTCCTGCCTAAATCATTGATACCAACGAGGACCAAGGTTTCTGGCTGGTCCCTCACTTCTAGAAGAATGCCCTGCTGCTACTCTGATATCTTGACCCTGGCATCAGGGAGGCAACAGGGAGTCTTGTTTCATGCCACAGGAACACCTATTTGATGTCCTGGTATGAAATCCTTCATTGTTATTGTCATAATTGGGACAAAGAATGTAACAAGTAAAGCTAAAAGGGAAGGGAAGGACTGGGAGTGGGTTTACAATCTGAAGGTGTTGAACTCAATGTCACGTCCACTGGAACCATCTGTTCTTTTGAGTTTGGCAGTTGGACACACCATTTTTCTGCCATTCTCACATTCCAATCACTTAATCTGCACTATAATTACCCTTTCTCCTCCAGCACTCCACCCCACCACTGTTGCATAAATGCTGCCCCCTCCACACTTCACGTCAGCTCTGATGAAGAGTCATCCAGATTCAAAATGGTAGCTCTGTCTCTCCACGGATGCTACTTGACCTGCTGTGATTTCTGGCACTTTTTTTGTTTTCAGTACTATTTCAATGTGATGATGACAGCTACTTAGTAAAGTGGTAAGGTACCTAGGTAAAAACAAACAATAAATCTCAACCAGGCAATTACCTTATGTAGACACATTTACCTAATGCATACCTTCAGTCATCAGTAATAGAATCATCAATACTGCCATCAAATGACAGTGACTAACCAATATCCTGCTCACTGACAATTAGGGTGCAACATAATGCCATTTCCCGTACCAATTTGTGGTAGAAGGAAGCATTTTGTCAGGCCAGAGGGTGATGGGTGGAGATCCCACCGCTACACTGCCTCTGCCTTGATTATGATTATGGAGGGAAGTCTTGTGGATGGCCTTTCTCACACTACCATCACCAATTCAGAACCTTTAGTGCCCAACTAATGACTATTTAAGGGCCTCCTTCTTCCACTATTGATACCAACAGGCATTACACCACATTGATTTAAAACACTGCTAGCAAGATCAGGAAAGTGACTGTACTTGCATAATAATGCAAGTCAAGGAAGAGATTATATCTCAACCAGATTTTACCTTAAAATATTAAGAAAACAATTATTTTTAAAAACTGATGATTTGGAGGTGCTGGCGTTGGACTGGGGTGTACAAAATTAAAAATCACGCAACATCAGGTTATAGTCCAACAGGTTTATTTGGATGTACTAGCTTTCGGAGCACTGCTCCTTCAACATCCACAACCACCTGATGAAGGAGCAGTGCTCAAAAAGCTAGTGCTTTCAAATAAACCTGTTGGACTATAACCTGGTGTTGTGTGACTTGTAAAACTGAAACAGAAAAGAGAATTAGCAGCTGAGCAGAGGCAAAGGTCTAAGAATCACATTCCTGACTTCACACCAAGGCAAAAAAAATCACAAACAACAGGCAGATGACTCATTGAAGTGGAAAACCTAAACAGCATCCCATGTGACAGCAGCCATCACCACCCAATGCCAGTCTTGAGCAATGAAGAGCTGCAACCCTGTCATTGGTCAGCAACCCCCAGCAAACAGACTTGGCTGGTAATCCTTGATCCAGTGAAGACCCTGTTAAGTACCTGATAGGCACTTAATGTAGTGGGCCTTTCCTAAAAGTATGCTCACTGTTCGTGAGTCATAGGCAAGTCATTAAATTCTGCTCTTCATCGGAGTTCTGCTAGGGCCACTTAAAGCTAGACTTCATCCTTAATCCAAGCATGAACAATAGAGCTAAATATAAGAGAAAGTATGATATAGTTGCAGTCAGCGTCAAAATAGCCTTTGGCTGGCCATAATACCAAGAATCATTATCAATGCCAAGGTCGACGCAATGAAGGAAAGGGTGTACAACAGTTGGAAGCATACCTGATACAAGGAATATGGACAGGATTTTTGCAGGTCACTGAGTACAGCCACAGGACGTAATGTTTGGAGGTATCTTCAGCCCAACTGTCTTCTGTTGTTTTGTCACTGATCATTTATGAGTTCCCCATAATAAATGGCTGCTTTATTTTGTTCGGTTCAAAGAAGGAAACTTTACTTGAATACTTAGTCATAGAGTTTTTAAAATCATTGAAAGACGCAGTTTAGCCCAACATGCCAATATCAGCCATCAGGTATCTAGGTACTCTAGTCCCATTTTCCAGTATTTAGCTTGTAGCCTCGTGTGTTGTGGCATTTCAAGTGTTCATCAATGAATTTCTTAAATATTGTGATGGTTAACACATCCGCCACACTTTCAGGCAGTGAGTTCCCCATATGCAAACATCCTCCAGGTGAAAAAAATCTTTCTTCAATCCCCTCTTAAAAATCTTGCTACTTTCCTTAAATCTATACCACCTGATTATTAACCCACAACTAATTGGAAATGATTCTTTCTCTCTGCCTTTTGTATGCCCCTCATAATTTTATATACCTCAATCAGGTCCCATCTCAGACTTCCATGCTCCAAGGAAAACAAAGCCAGACTATCTCGTTTCTTCATAGCTGAAAAACTCCAGCCCAGTCAACATTCTGGTGAATTTTCCCATACCTTCTCTACAACAGTCCCATAAATCTTTATATTGAATAACTTTTGTAAAGTTAAATTGTTTTCTTCTAAAGAACATGAAATATTGTGACTGAAAACTTTTTAAAGAAATGTATTAGAATAAGTTACTTGGGTCAGTCGTTGCTCATTATTGATATAACATCTTTATTACTATCATTCACACTTGTCTTACAAATAAATTGTCCCCTTTCTTTGGCATGTGCTTTGTTCTAATAAAAATGAAATTTTTCATCCTCCCATTGTCCTTATCTTATCACAACTTACCACACTTTGTGTGGTAGGTGATTCAGCAATCTAAGTCAGTGTAGAAGAAACCCTGCTCAATATAAATATTCACTGTCTTATTATATTTCAACATGTCTTGAATTCTGTAAAGTTACCTTTAGTTTCATCATTGAGTCCTGGCAGAGTTTATCTCCCCTTGCAGCTGAAACCTCATCCACACCAATTAGTTTTGCCCTATACCGGAATCCATCTCCTTTAAACCGTTTTATCAGACCAGCTTCACTCCGATCCTGACCTGGAAGTTAAAAGAAACAAATCAGAAGGTTGCAAGTCAACTTTTTTTTGGTGAATATGCTATCAACTGAGCAGCAAACTTGTCTTGTAAATGCAAATGATTCCCCTCAGAACTATTCCATAACATCATTCATTATACTGCATCTTGAATGTATAAAAGGATACCCCAATGTAGTTCACAGATATGTAAAAATAGGCACAAAGCATGTAAGGAATTAAGAAACACGATCATAGGTATAATGAAAGATATACATTTAAGAAACAAGAAACAAGAAAAGAGAAAGTCAAGGAGTAGAAAGGGAATTCACAAAATTCAAGACAGCTAACAGATTTGCAATCTTTGGTGGATGAGAGAAAGTGAACTCATAAGAGTCAAAGTTCAACAATGAACAATTGGGACAGGGTTTAGGTACGAAAGAAATCACAGACAGAAGTTGTACTAAAGTCAAGTATGTATTGTAGATGAGGAAGAGGATTTTAAATTCTGGTTATAAGATGAAGTGGGGCTAATGTAGGTCAGTGAACATGAATGTGATAGGGAAGCAGGGCTCATTGCAGCAGGAGGCAGAATGTGTGCACTGGTATTTTGAACATATTGGATGTTATGAAAGGGATACGTTGGATGACAAGGGTGATTGTGTAATCGAGTATGAAGGCAAATAGTGTAGGATTTTTATTGTGGTAAATGTGAGTCAGGAGCAGGAGGATTTTGTCGAGTTAAAAATAAGCAAACTTGGGCAGACTCAAAATATGTGGTTGGAAACTCAGCTCGGGTTCGAGAGGACACTAAATGTTAGACAATCTGGAGCAGCCGACGTCAGTAATTAATGGGATATTGGAATCATTAATGAGTTTTGAGTTTCGATGCTTGCTTCAAAATTCCCAATGCTTCATTGGAGGAAATGTTTAACAGCTACAATTCAGCATTATATAGAAGTCAGGCAGCACATTGTTAGTCATTTGGTCAAAGAATGAGGTAGGACTGGTTTAAATTAACTTATGGTATGTGCGTATTGCTGGCTGGGTCAGTATTTATCCCTAGTTGCCCTTGAGTGTCATTAGCTGAGTTAATGTAAATTGACTCATACCTATAGATGATACGACAGAGTAACATTATGTACGTGACCAAAAATAAAGGACTGAGAGAGAAACAAGAGAGAAATCAATCCTAGAGAGACAATGGCTATATTAGTACATGCATGAATGGATGTAAAGGTAGCTCGACTGACAGAGAGAAAGATGAGAGACAATGGAGGGAAGATAGCATAAATGCCATAAGTCAATCAAAAAGAAAACAAAAGGTTAATGTAGCGAGGCTGCAGTCATATTGCTTTTTGATGAACAGTAGGGTAGGGTGAATGTGAGGGAGGAAAAAGTCCGAGGGCAGAAAACAAAAGAGGGATGGCTGAACCAATTGTTTTGGTATTAGCCTTGAAAATAACAAAATCCATAAGATGATAAAGTTAATCAATATCCAACTAACATCAGTTTAAATAAATGGAAATTACTTTGCATGCAGCACAAACTAAGCATTAAAGAAAATACAGACAAAATATGCAAAATAGTCAATTTTATTTAATCTTCTCAACTGGGTTGTCAATCTCCATGTCCTAGTCTTATACTCTTTTATGAAATGAAACATAATGAAGGCTACTACAAATAAAATTAATTACCATTATTATCTCCCTAATATGCTTCCAATTTTTCCAAAGGCCTTTGATAATTTGTAGGTTGTAACTCATGTTAATCTACACCCACACACAATTCAGACATAATTGTTAGGCTGCACTCTCTGACAGGTCTTCCCCGTAAGAAAAAAATATGCCATATATCTGCAAGTGTCCTTTCTTTTTTTTAATATAAGTGCAATTCATTCATTCAGGAAATCTGAAATGGAGCTCGTTTCAATCAGAAGTTAATAGAAGAAAAATTGTATATATCTAAGTCAATGCAAATGGAGACTAAGCCAATTGGTTCAGTGATCAAACATTTTCTTCCCATTTCCTATCCTCAGCCTCCTAGTTTACCCATTGGGAGCTTCAGAGTTTGAGGTATCCTGTCTTGAATGGTAACCATTTGGAGGAACCTCATCTAGGAACTGATCAAAGTACTTCTTCACATTCATCCAATCCTATGACACTCATCAAAACATCAATATGAGTACAATCTTGCTTCATTATCCTTTTGCGTCTCTTTGACTTATATAATAGGACCTCAAGGCTCACTTGACTGCAAACTTTGCAGCTGTACTCATTTCTACCTTTCTGATGTATTTCACATACATAACTGAGCAGCCAACACTTGCAAAGACATTTAAGCCTCTCACAGAATGCCTTAAAAGTCACTCTCTACAAATGCTGTTCTTTTCTCCTCGCTACATAAAGCATGATGGAAATTCACACATCTCTTTTTTTTACTTTACGGTGCCTGAAAGGCAAAGACCTTGCTGGAAAGTGGCAGGAGTGATGATTGAATAGGTGTTGTTTGGGGTTGGGTTGGGAGTAACGGCTGGTCGTTCAGACACAGGCATATGGTTGGGCATTGTTAATGTGTTCCCACCTGATCCACCTGGAAGCAGGCTTTATTCTGAGAGCCTGTAGATGTCAGCAGCATTCTACTGTGACAAAATGAGCCTTGAGAAGTATTGGGACTCAGTTACATTGGGAAATATAATCCTCTGCCTGTAGTCCCTGTTTGGAGATCTTGCTTCTTTTGAGATGGATCTCAGTGTCCTTTACATTTGCCCTGTGAAATTTCTGCTTCATCTGGTGGCTTCTCTTGTCACTCAGTAGAGTGGAATGTAGAATTGCAAAAAACCGCTCCCATGTCATAGTGAAAGCTGGCAGCAGTGAATTGCAGCTGAAGGTGATTGAAGTGCAAGGAAGTTAAAGTGCTTTCCAAAAAACTGACCCTCAACTATGTAGCAATGAAAGCACCTTCTGAGACTAGAGGTGTTTGAACAGCAAACTTTCTATTGTCAAGGCTTGGAGGCTCTTCGCTGCAGCAATTAAAACCTCTGCAGCACGTCTGGTCTACTGACAGTTATTCCCTTCTCTTTGTGGCCTCGACAACCTACAGATGCAACATGTAAGTTGTGCATATTCTTAGTCAATGTGTTTATGACAGGTGAAACTTGAACCGAGGCCTTTTTGCTCAGAAGTATGGACACTACATATGTACCATAACAGCTCATAAGCTACGCACTATTAGAAAATAAATAACGTATTGTTTAAAAGGCTGTCAATTGATTTTTAAAAATCACCTTGAATGCTTTCTTGTCTGGCCCATGGAAGTTCGCTGAAGGACTCAGAACACATCCAAAGGAAAGTTGACAAGGACATTTGTTCACTGGAAGGTAGGAGATTGAAAGATAACCTTATAGAGTTTTATGAAATAATGAGTGGTATAGATAGAGTTCATGGTAGTTGTCTATTCCCTAGGATGGGGAATTTCAAAACTAGGGGGCACATTTTTAAAGTGGGAGAAGAGAGATTTAAAAAAGACATGGGGTAATTATTTTATACAGGGGGTAGTTTGAATGAACTTGTGTGTGGAATGAACTTTCAGAGGAAGTGGTGGATGGGGGTACAATTACAACATTTAAAAGACATTTGGATAAGTAAATGAACAGAATCCCTACAGTGTGGAAACCGGCCACTTGGCCCAATAAGTCCACACACCCCTGCAAAGAGTATCCCACCCAGAGCCATTCCCCTACCCTGTCACTCTACATTCTCCTGATAATACACCTAACCTACACATCCCCAATGTTATGGACAATTTAGCATGGCAAATTCACCTCCCCTGCACATCTTTGGACTGTGGGAGGAAACCCATGCAGACATAGGGAGAATGTTCAAATTCCACACAGTCGCCCGAGGCTGGAATCAAACCTGGGTCCCTGGTGCTGTGAGGTAACAGTGCTAACCACTGAGCCACCATGGGAGACAGATGTCAACTTGTGGAACATTTCAGAGAACATCTCTGGGACACACACACTAAATAACCCCACTACCCTGTGGCCGAACAGTTTAATCCCCCTCCCACTCTGCCAAGGACATGCAACTCCTCCACAGCCAAACTCTAGCCACTCGACACCTGAAAAAAGAATACCTCATCTTCCACCTTGGGAACCTCCAACCACATGGGATCAATATGGATTTCACCAGTTTCCTCATTTCTCCTCCTCCATCTTATCTCAGATCCAACCTTGCAACTTGGCATCACCCTCTTGAACTGTTCTACCTGTCCATCTTCCTTCGGACCTATCCACTCTGCCCTCCTCTCCAACCTATCACTTTCACCCCTACCTTCATTTACTATAGCATTCCCATTTACCATCCCCCCCAGCCCCACCACTCTCCCATTTATCTGTCAGCCACCTTGGGCCACCCTGTGATTCCAGATGAAGTGCTTATACTGCTCTCCTGCTCCTTGGATGCTGCCTGGCTGGCTCTGATCCCCATCATCTGCAGTCCTCACTTTCTGACCTCATATTAACCATGCCTCTTATCCATGCAGGGCCATTCCCTCTGCACCAAACTTCAACCCCTGATGGATAGCATGGAGTTGTTCTTAGATGACAAATACCATTTGACTACTCAAATTCCCTGCTGGTAAATTATGTTCTTTATCTGTGACAAACATTTCAGGCAGTCTATATATTGCAAAAGGTGCGTGCAGTTTTTCTGTCATTATCCCCATGTTTGATGAATGAACTCAATACACATCCAGCCATTTTGAGTGGGTATCTGCAATGACTAAAAACATAGAGCCTAGGAAACAACCTGCATAGTTGATATGTAAACAGGTCCAGCGGTCACCTCGCCATTCCCACGAATGTGTGGGAACGGCTGGCAGTAATTTTTGTCCTTGATCACACTTTAGGTACTGCCTCACCAACACGACCATATCTGCATCCAGTCCTGGCCACCAGACATAATTTCTCGCCAATTCTGTCATTTTGGAAACCCTTGGATTACCCTAGTAGCGTTCAGCTGGCATCTGGCAGCGATCTTTGCTCAGGACAATCACTCTTGCTCCCCATAATGAAATGCTATCCCCTATGGTGACCTGGTTTCTCTGGCTCTAAAAAGGTTTCTTCTTGTGATGGCCCTTCGGTTTCCCTCCCTCACGACCAGCTGTTTCAGTTTTGCCAGTTTTGCCCAGTTTTCAAAGTCTGATATTGTCAGCTATGACTGGAAGTGTGTTCAAAAATTTTAAAACCATTACAGATTCTTCCATTGGCAGCGCCACTTTTGCTATATCTGCCAGCGGGGAGACATTGCACGTTGAGAGTGTGTTGCTGGAAAAGCACAGCAGGTCAGGCAGCATCTGAGGAGCAGGAAAATCAACATTCCGGGCCTAAGACCTTCATCAGGAAATTCCATTCCTGATGAAAGGCGCCAGCCCAAAAAGTCAAATTTCCTGCTCCTCGGATGCTGCCTGACCTGCTGTGCTTTTCCAGCAACACACTCTCAACTCTGATCTCCAGCATCTGCAGACCTCACTGTCTCCCGGAGAGACATTGCATGTCAATACTAATTTCACTTGAATCACAGTGTGCCAACAGCTTAGAGGATGAGAACTGTTTCCTCACTTCCATGCAGACTATGGCTTGGCTACACAACCATTTCCAAGGCTGACCCATTTGTATTAATTGATGCAAAGAAACCAGGATGGAGGCCAGGGACGTTTTCACTTTCTGGAATAGCTCATCGCCCTCAGGAAAAATCTTCTAGGGGAAAGTGAGGACTGCAGATGCTGGAGATCAGAGCTGAAAATATGCTCCGGAAAAGCGCAGCAGGTCAGGCAGCATTCAAGGAGCAGGAGAATCGACGTTTCGGGCATGAGCCCTTCTTCAGGAAAAGATTCCTGAAGAAGGGCTCATGCCCGAAACATCGATTCTCCTGCTCCTTGGATGCTGCCTGACCTGCTGCGCTTTTCCAGCAACAGATTTTCAGCCCAAAGGAAAAAGCTAAGCTGTGGTATAGGCGTATAAGCATCACCTTTCTTTGCCCTCACTTTATCTTTCAACAGGTGTCACCTGGTCTTGTCGACTCTGTAGCCCAAGTAGGTCACTTGGGGTACCCGGAATGCATATTTTTCCCTTCTAAGGCATATGTCCATCTGGGAGAAATGTCTAAGGGCTATAATCCAAATTATCTAAGTGCTTCTTATTGGTCTTCCCTGTTGTTAGCATGTCATCCAGATAAATAGCAACCTCGGGTAGAACTTGTAAAATGTTCTCCATCGTCTGCTGAAACATTGCACAGCCTGATGCTACACTAAATAGCAGTATCATATATTAGTACAAACCCTATGGGTACTATTTATAGCAATCTTCTGTGAATCCTCAAAAACCACAATTGCAAGTACACATAGCTCACACCTAGCTTTTTGAAGGACAGCCCTTTTACGTATAAATCCACTATGACATGGATTGGGTACAGGTATCCCTCACTTTTTGAAAGTTCGCTTTACGCCACTTCACTTTTACGAAAAACCTACATTACTACCTGTTTACACTAACCAAAAGAAATCCAAAGATGAAAAGCGAAAATAGTATTCAGTGTTTGTTTTGTAGTGAGCCGTTATAGAGGCAGTGCACACCCAGAGCAGGGAGAGTGGCTTTGCCAAGCTCCTTCCCCGGGAACTAAGTGAAACTACACTGTACATACATTATTTCTTTTTATATAGGCTGTATATTTATCATATCATTCCTACTTTTACTATATGTTAGTGTTATTTTAGGTTTTTGTTATTTGGTATGAATTGATTGGGTTTTTTTTGGGTCTGGGAACGCTCCAAAACATTTCCCATACAAATTAATGGTAATTGCTTTTTCACTTTACACCATTTCGGCTTATGAAAGGTTTCATAGGAACACCCTACTTTCGGATAGCGGGAGAAACCTACATCTATTCAGCTGTGAGAAACAGTTTATCATTCATTTAAGATATCCACAAAGGTGAACCGAGCCCTCGGACTTCACAATCAATAAGACTGATGCTGCCCATTCCATAGCTGGACTACTTTGATGGTTCCTTCATGTTCCAGCCTTCTGATTTCTGCCTCTACCGTAGGCAAATTGCGCTAGGTGGTCTTGCAGAATCGTTGAACTGCTTCCTGGTCAACATACGAGATGGCTGTGGCCCCTTTGACAGTCCCTAGATCTTCCTAAAAAACCTCCAGGTAGCATATATACTCAAGTACTCATCCAAATTTTTGACTACTTTTTAAGGTAAAATCTATGGAATCAACTATTACATGGATGCGAACTTTGAGGTCCATCAAAAATCATACTGTATCATTAGCAAAAACCCAAATGATCTCTAAATTAATAAAGAGAAAAACACAAATTATGGTAATTCTGAAAACCCAGAGCAGAACACAACAGCCAGCGGACTGGAAGGCTGGGAACAGAGTGGAACAACCGGCAGACTGGAGAGCTGGAGTGGGACATGACGTCTGATACACTGACTCATAAATGTTGATCTGATATTTGTGAAGAACTAGAGTTGACTTTTACACAAGATATATGGAAAATTCCAGATTATTTGGCCGAAAATAGGGGTTTGACTTTTACATATGATTGACTATTGCTCGAGTATATGGTATTTAATTTAAAAATGTTGAGCCAATCCAGGTGAATCTTTCACAATCAATTTCATCCCATCAAATTTGGATCCAAGCCTTTTACTACAATCAGATGGTAACTGAACCAGCGGCCTCTCATAAGAGACTGAAAGCGAAGTTGTACCTTTAATCTGTAAAGGTTCCCCAGTATAGGGTTCTCAGTCTAGTCAAAGTCTTGCACAAAGGTTGGAATCCAGTGAGACTTTTGTTAAAGACTGGTTTTGTGATCACTGAAACAGCCATGCTGGAATCAAACTCCATTAGAACCGGGTGACTATTTAACCATACGTTTATTTTGATTGGTTCTGATGTGGATGTTGCTAAGCAATTTAACTGTTTAAAACGAGATGTAGGTGGGGCGTTCCAAGATATGCACTTTTATGGATACTGGTCTTTGCGTTCTCTTACTCAATTTAGGCCCAAATGGACTCTTTTGCTATTTTAAATCCACACACTGGCCTTGATCCTGAAGAACATTTGAACTGTTTGGCTGAGGCTTGGCATTGTTTTGGGGTTTTTTCTGTGGGCTGACTTGGGGTCCCTCTGATAAGTGTGACTACGCAATTGCCTTTACTCAAATGGTGTTCCCCAAGCTCAATTGAGGGTGAGGTTGTCCATTTCCATTGGAATAGCCCGCAACTCAGATGCTGTACTTGCCACATTTTCCAATGATTAATCCAGATGTAGTGCCTATTTGAAGTTCAGCTCATAGGTGCTTTTACATGGTTACATCATTAATCCCACATACCAAATGGTCTCTCTATATCTTATTAAAGGTTAAACCAAAGTCACATCTTAACCTAGTCAAAAATCCTGATACTGATTCCCCAATTCTCAAACTGTCAAATAAAGCCAATAGCATCTCAGAATTGGAGGAGGCTTAGGGTTGTAATGTTCCATAACTAAATTTGTCAACTCCTGAACTGTTTTAGTATCTGGTGCTTCCAGGAAAGTTAGACTCCTAATGACTGAAAATGCTACAGGTCCACTAGCTGTCAGGAGACTTTCTTGGTGCTTTTCATCTGCCCCAATATTATTCACCCAGAAAAAATAAAACAATCTTTCCATACATTGGGCCAAGTCTTCAAAAGCAGAATTGAATGAGTCAAGCTTCCCAAGTAAAGGCATGATGACAGAAATGCTTACCCCAACTTGAAGATGATTGTTGAGTGAATTCTTTCAGAAGCAAAGTTTGTCTCTTTGCCACTGAAATAATTCTCGAAAAGACCAGTATCCCATCACCTAGTCACCCTTTATTTATGCATGCAAAGTCCTTGATATTGATCCAGCTTCCTCAGAGCCAGCTCTCAGAGTGAACAAAACCTCTGATGCCCCTGAATATAACTGTCAGCCAGGGCTCCACAATATGACTGATTAACAGCCCCAATCAGGGAACTTATATTCTCTGAGGTCCACTTGGCTGACCGCATTACACTCACTACACTGGTAATTGCCTCAAATTGCAATTTCACAATCTTCTTACTGCATTGTTTCTGAATATGAACATTATGGAAGTCAAAGCTTTGTGATACAAGTTGGTTGTTAGTTAAAACTGAAAGAACTGCGGATGCTGAAAATCAGAAATAAAAACAGAAATTGCTGGAAAAACTCAACAGGTCAGGCAGCATCTGTGAAGAGAAATCAGAGTTAACGTTTTGAGTCCAGTGACACTTCCTCAGAACTGTTCTGAGGAACGGTCACTTAACCTGAAATGTCAACTCTGATTTCTCTCCATAGATGCTGCTAGGCTTGCTGAGCTTTTCCAGCAATTCAGGTATTTGTGTTGGAACGTAGATAATCGGTCATAATCAATAAAGAACCAATAGGTATCAGAGACATAGCAATCATGGGGCAAGGAAAAGAAACATGCCTCAATGAGTTGCCACAGCTGCTAAGAGAATTAAATCTACATCTTTGATGTTATTTCACACAACAGTCTAGCCATCTAACCCACTGAGCTAACCTGCACAGACCAGCTGGCAAAACCAGCTGTTAGTTTTACCAGAACGTAGGTGTCTGTCAAAAACTGGCTAGTGTTACACTGTAAGTAGTCCACTATAAATCAAGACACACTGAATAGGAACTACTCTGGTTTGAGTAAATAATGGGATTGTTTTACAATTCAGAGTAGTGTTACCTGTTCTCACTTCTTATTTTCACACAACTTATTTCACAATTTGAAGAAACACATTACTTAGGGAGAAAAAAATATGATTTTCTTTACTCTCAAGCTGCATTGTCACCAATTTAAAGTTATCTGCAGCTTTAAATGAGATGCAATAAACCATTTAATGAAATTGTTTTATGCAATTACACAACAATTGTTTAAATTGAAAGGAATTATCAGTACAACATTGCTTTGGATCCTTCTGAATTATAGTGAAACTGTATGTGAGTGCTCAGTAATATTCTGTAGCATAAAGAGCCTAATGAGAGAAGAAAATAGCAATGGAGAAACTTTGCAGCTATGGTTATTGTTTTGTTTTTAAATAAAGATTGATAAGAGATCCTGTAACCTTGTAATTTGTTTTTGTGGTTGTGAACCTTGCAGCCTATAACCATAAATAACTCACATAACTCAATACATAAGATGTCTTTTATCTTACAGTCAAAATTGGTCTCAACAGATGTCAGAAATTTTTGCAAGGTGGGTTATTTCTCTTTTTGGAAACTACTGAATGTTTTAATTTGTTGATATGTATTACTGGTTTCCCCAAGTATGAATGGCATTTCCACAAGATACAATTTCCTTGCTAGCAAACTATGACATGTGGGATACCGGATATTTCTGATTATAAGGCTGTGATCAAATTTATAAGCATGAACTGAACTCCAGGATTTGATTAGAGTCCTGACTAGAATCCTGGGTCATTACAAGCTTTTGTATAATGTATCGAACAATTTCTGATAGGGGATTACACTCTCAATTTTATCTTTTTATGTCTAAGATTTTTCAGGCATGGTGGTAATCTGAGAGCTGAACAGTAGGCAATTTGAAAGAACCTCCTTTCCCATTCCCTGACTACCTTCCCAGCACCTCACCCTCCTTTCCACTCCTCCCTGACACCGACGGAATTCACTCCTCCCATTGACCAGCCAGGTCATACCCTTTACCTGTCTTCTCCTGTCCCCACATCACCACTCTGCACCCGCCCCCCCCCACCTCCTTTATCTGCATTTCCCCCCACACCCAGTCCTGAAGAAGGGTTATTCCTGAAATTTCGACTTCTCCACCTCCTATTATTGCCTGGCTTACTGTGTTCTTCCAGTCTCCTGCCAGTCTACTTCCCTAAATATTTGACTGCAAATTAAGTATCAATAAAACAGGATCAGTGACACACAAACAAGTTTAATAGTATTCTACGAATATCCTACTACACTGTTCAGCTCTCAGATTACCTCCATGCCTGAAAAATCTCAGACATAAAAAGATAAAATTGAGAGTGTAATCCCCTATCTGAAATTGTTCGATACATAATACAAAAGCTTGTAATGACCCAGGATTCTTGTCAGGACTCTAAACAAATCCTGGAGTTTAGTTCATGCTTATAAATTTGATCACAGCCTTATAATCAGAAATATCCAGTATCCCACGTCATACTTTGCCAACAAGGTTAAAAATCACACAACACCAGGTTATAGTCCAACAGGTTTATTTGGAAGTACTAGCTTTCAGAGTGCTGCTCCTTCATCAGGAGGTCCTTGATCCTGATGAAGGAGCAGCGCACCAAAAGCTAGTGCTTCCAGATAGACCTGTTGGACTATAACCTGATGCTGTGTGATTTTTTTAACTTTGTACACCCCCATCTGACACCAGCACCTCCAAATCTTTGCTAGCAAGAAAATTATATCTTGAACCAGGCAATACCACTGATCATAGGTTTAAATAAAGGCTGCATTTGCTGACATAAAGAAGCATGTGCATTAGCAGCAATATTGCTCATAAACATAGTTTAACAAAAAGTGACAAATACTAATTAATTTTTTAAAATGAAAGAATATATGGATTCTATGGATATCAGCTCTGCATTCATTATCTGTGAATTGGTATCAGCAAACATCATGAACAAAACAGAAGGCTGGTGCTGTCACCATCAGTACTTTGTGCCCCGGTATGGGGCTGAGAACAGACATACGTGAGTGCATTGCTTAAAGGTGGTCTTTCAGTGGCAGGCTAGGGAGGATTGCGAGAGTGGATTGAAATGGTTAGCACAAGTGCTCCAGCAAGTAGTTGGGGGCCCTCCAACTTTCTTCATCCATCCACATTGTGGTCATACGCTGCCTTGTCATGGAGTTCTTTCTCCACACTGGTGGCCTAGCAGATATGGCCATATTTTGTTTACAGGCTTTTGTTTAGTTTCTGAAATGGCATTTCAATATGGAGGCTTTCTATTTTTCCCTTAGATGCAAAGACAGATTAAAATTCTTCCCATGCTGAAGGGCCTCATATTGGCCTTCCAGTTTCAAGGATTAGCCTTAACTGGACACCAATCAAGCTCTTTGCCAGGGAGGTGATAAAGAAGGCAAAAAACACATGGGATTCAGGCTAACTTAGTAAATGGAACCCAAAATTGGCTTAGTGGTAGGAGTCAGAGGGTGGTGATAAAAGGCTGTTTGTGTGACTGGAGACTGATGTCTAGTGGTGTACCACAGGGATCAATACTTGGTCCCTTACTATTTGTGATTTATATAAAAGATATAGAAAATAATTTGGTGGGGTGGGGAAATGATAGGAACATCCTAGTCTACAAAGGATATAAACAAATTGGTCAGACGGGCAGATCAATGACAGATGGAATTTAATCCTGATAAGTGTGAAGTGGTGCATTTTGAACGAAGCAACAGGACAAAGTTGCACTCAGTGAATGGAAGGTCATGAGGAAGCTTAGAAGAACAGAAGGAGTGCTTGTTCACAGATCTCTGAAGATGACAGGAAGAATAATTAAGAAGGCATATGGGAGATTTACCTTTATCAGTTGTAGCATAGATTACAAGATCAGAAGTTATGTTGGAGCTGTAAAAAAACTTTGGTTAGGCTACTGTTGGAGTACTGTGTGCAGTTCTGGTTATTGCACTATCCAAAAGATGTAATTGAATTGGAGCAGATGCTGAAGAGTTCAACAGGTTGCCTGGGTGGGAGCATTTTAGCTATGAAGAGAGGCAGGACAGGCTCAGTGCTTTTCTTTAGAGCACAGAAAGATGAGATCATACCTGATTGATGAGTATAAGATCATGAGGGGCATTGTCAAGGTAGAATGAATGTCAGGGGAAAACTCTCTGCTGGTTAGAGTCATACTTGACACATAGGAAGATGATCATGGTTGTTAGAGGTCAATCGTCTCAGCTCCAAGACATCTTTGCAGGAGTTCCTTAGGGTAGTGTCCTCAGCCCAACCACCTTCTGCTGCTTCATCAATGACCTTCCCTCCATTCTAAGGTCAGAAATGGGAATGATTGCACAATATTCAGCACCATTCACAATTCCTCGGTGTCCAAATATAACAAGATCCAGACAATATCCAGGCTTGGGCTGACAAATGGCAAGTAACATTTGCGCCAGGCTCAAGCCAGGCAATGACCATCACCAGTTAGAGACAATCTAACCATTGTCCCTTGACATTCAATGGTGTTAGCATCACTGAATGTCCACTATTAACATCCTGAGAGTTATCATTGATTAGAAACTCAACAGGACTCACCACATAAATGCAGTGGCTACAAGAGCAGGTCAGATGCTAGGAATACTGTGGTGAGTAACTCACCTCCTAACTCCACAAAGTCTGTCCACTATCTATAAGGTACAAGTTAGGAATGTGATGGAATATTCCACTTGCCTGGATGGGTGCAGCATTGAGAGTGTGCTGCTGGAAAAGCACAACAGGTCAGGCAGCATCTGAGGAGCAGGAAAATCAACATTTTGGGCTGGAGCGTTTTATCGTTTCCTGTGCTTTTCCAGAAACACACTCTCAACTCTGATCTCCAGCAACTGCAGATCTCACTGTCTCCTAGTTGATTTCAACATTACTGCGAAGCCCTCATTCCTGATGAAGGGCTCTGGCCCGAAACGTCGATTATCTTGCTCCTTGGATGTTGCCTGACCTGCTGTGCTTTTCCAGCAACACACTCTCAACTCTGATTTCCAGCATCTGCAGACCTCACTGTCTCCTGGATGAGTGCAGCCCCAAATATATTCAAGGCACTTGACACCATCCATGACAAAACAGCCTGCTTAACTGGCACCACACCCACAAGCATCCACTCACTCCATCATTGATGCTCAAGAGCAGCAATGTGTATTATCTATAAGAAGCACGGCAGAAATTCATCCAAAGATCCTCAGAAAGATCCTCATCCAAACCCATGTCCACTTCTATCTAAAAGTATGAGGGCAGCAGATACATGGGAACACCACCACCTTCAAATTCCCCTCCAAGCCACTCTCCATCTTGGCTTGGAAATATATCGCCATTCCTTCACTGTCACTGGTTTCAAATTCTGGAATTCCCTCTCTAACAGCATTGTGGGTCCATAACAGCAGGTGGACTACAGCAGTTCAAGAAGGCAGTTCACCACCAGCGTCTCAAGGGCAATTAGGGACAGGCAATAAATGCTGGCCAGCCAGTGGCACCAACATCCCACAAAAAGAATAAATAAATAAATAAGTAGCTTTTCCCCTTAGTTGAAGGGTCAATGAAAAGGGGAGATAATTTTAAGCCAAAAAGCAGGAGGTTTAGAAGATTTGAGGAAAAATTGTTTCCCCCCCCCCCACCCAAAGGTTGGAGAGAATCTGGAATGCTCTGCCTGAGAGGGGAGTTTAGGTGGGAAATCTCACGATCTTTAAAATGGACTTGGATGAGTACTTGGGCTGTGGACCAAGTGCTGGAAAGTAGGCCCAGTGCAGATTTAGAGCATTTTTTTTGTCAGTGCAGACTTGATAGGTCAAAGGCCTCTTCTGTACTGTACAATTATATGATTCATAAGTTAATAATTGGTAAAATTGATGACTAATTGCTACTCTAAAAATAGTGCAGAACATGATCTGCATTTGATCCTGATGTCAGGTCCTGATCAAAAACACAAAATCCTGCCCTGCATTTCACTTGTGATTGCTAATTTAAAAAAAACTGATCACCTACTTCCTTAATGTTTTCTCCTGAAACATTAAATTCCATAATTATAAAATTCCAAAATTAGGGTCAGAAGCACTTTCATATCATGCTTTTATCGTCATCCATCATATCTTGTGTGATGGCAAGCTGTTCAAAAATGAGGGACATTATATCAAGCCGAATCTCAACCTCACCATGTTGTGGGGGAAGCCTTTCCTTTTCTAGTCTTGAATGACTGTATCAGCTGAACTCAGTTGGAACAG
Organism: Chiloscyllium punctatum; assembly: GCF_047496795.1. NCBI lineage: Eukaryota > Metazoa > Chordata > Chondrichthyes > Orectolobiformes > Hemiscylliidae > Chiloscyllium > Chiloscyllium punctatum. Next base: position 81,753,245 of record NC_092745.1, read on the forward strand.
CACAGAGTAGAAATCAAACCTGGGGTCTTCTTGGCTCATACAGTGCCACTTACTTTAGCCATTGGGGGATCAAGTACCTCTTTTTCTTTAAACTGATGAGTATCAGATGAGCATTTTTGTTTTCTCATATATTTTCAGTATTCAACAAACCCAGTGACTTATTATTTCCACTGAAAGATTTTCTGAATTATAAAATGTGACTCCCCCACATCTTGGGATCCCATGTACTAACAAAGAAAGAGAGTTTCACTTATTTTGTCACCATAAACTAGCAGTTTTGATCGCCTCAATTGTTTCCTCACTTTCAAGAAATAGTTTTTATCTGTAATGAACATTTCAATCTTATTTAATTCATACAATATCTCAAGATCATACTCCACATATGCAGGCATATTTCATTGTTTACTTTTGATTGCTTTGCAGCTTTAGGATTTGACAAGTGTGTGAAATAGGAAAACAGAAATCTACTCCAGTGAGCAGGCTGTGCACAGCCTTTGTTTCTCATTCATGCACTAACCATTAGTGGAGGTGAAATAACAAAAGAAACAAGATTGATGTTAGAAGAGAGAGTCTGCACCACTTGGAAATTAGGAAGTGAAGACAAAGGCAACACTGGCGAAGACTGCAAAAGGTGGTACTATAGCATTTGCTGAGGTGTCAAGCATCCAAGGCATGAATGAGAGAGTGGTTGAACAAACCAATAAGTGCAGAGATAACACTATGAACAGAGATGCATAAACAATTGGAGTGTTGAAGGGCCATTGTAACAAGACACAGACCTGATACTTACATTTTTTGGGGTAGAAACAATGACTGCAGATGCTGGAAACCAGATTCTGGATTAGTGGTGCTAGAAGAGCACAGCAGTTCAGGCAGCATCCAAGGAGCAGCGAAATCGATGTTTCGGGCAAAAGCCCTTCATCAGGAATAAAGACAGACAGCATGAAGCATGGAGAGATAAGCTAGAGGAGGGTGGGGGTGGGGAGAAAGTAGCATAGTGTACAATAGGTGAGTGGGGGAGGGGATGAAGGTGATAGGTCAGGGAGGAGGGTGGAGTGGATAGGTGGAAAAGGAGATAGGCAGGTAGGACAAGTCCGGACAAGTCATGGGGACAGTGCTGAGCTGGCGAGTTTGTTTCACGACATGGTTGAAGAGCTTCAGGGCAGAGGAAATGACCTGGGAGTTGCAGTGGGAGAGGGACTCCCTGAGATTCATGTAAAGAGAGGAGGAAAACTTCTTCAAGGCAGGCATCCTTGCAAGAGGATTCGCAGTAGGGTTAAAATCAACGAGGTAAAAACAATGACTACAGATGTATTTTGGAGGAATTTCCATTGCATGGCCTGATGACTTTTCTTGCTTATCTTACCAAACTAGCTGGATTAGCTTCATCACTCATCCCTAGCAGATCGGTCATGTTTGATTCTAGCACCACCTTACAATGCACCATTCCCAGACCAACTTACCAAAAGGCCAGCACTCCCTTTTCCGCTGCCATCTTCAAATGGCTGCTGTGTATCTGGACAAGTACTGGAAATCTGAAGCTGCCCTTCTCAGTCAATGACAAATTGTGAAATTGTTGATGAAGTGAAAGATGGCACTGCAATTCTCCAACAAGAACATGGGGGTGCTGGTTGAGGAGTGGTGCACAGGAAGGCCGAACTCTTCTCTCCTCTTTGTAGAGGAGACCAAACCAGGAGAAAATTCCAGACTGATGTGAGGTCACCATTCAGGTCAGTGACATATCTACGATCCAGAGCAATGGCTAGCAAGTACCGTAAGAAAGCCATGACCTTCTCCATATTTTTCTCTCTGCCACCTCATACTCTATCTCCCTCCTACTGCACACACCTCACACTAAGGTTTATAGTCTGCCACACTCACTATTGCCTGCATCATCTTCTCTCATTCATATTCATTGAACCTCAAATACCATTAAGCTTCCATTCCCTACAATACCTCCTCACTACCTTTAGCAACTCACCACCTTTCACCCACTTGCATCAGGACTAATAGCTAGGCCATTCACATTCAACTAACTCAATCTCTTTCATTCTTTAATTCCAGAAAAAGGCTGGCTATAACAGGACAGAGTGCCCATTGGGTTGTTACGATTCACTGGGGTAATGTGCTGGAAATCAAATCTTGTTATTCCCAGAGGCATCACAAATGTTAAAGATTTTATAAAGTACGTCAAGATCCCTTGTTTACCTGACTTTCAGACCTCAATCGATAGAAAGCACAGACTAGGATTCTGTACTGAACAAGAATCACCATTTACCATTCGTAATTAGTAATTAGACAGATAAACAGCTTAAACTTCCAACATGTACTACTACTAGTTAAAACTCTAATCTGAATAAAGAGGAGAATCTGGAAAGGCAATTCAATAAACTTTGTTCTTTTGTTCTTTTGTTGAGATGATCCTTACAGCTTTTCTGGTGGCCAGTACATTGTTTCAGTTGCCTTTCTCCAAGCTGATGCACTCACAAAAATTTTCTGATTTATCTGTTAAAAGTTGTACCTTATATCAATTGCTGCAAAAAATATAACTTTGTTTTCTTCAGATTTATGGTGTGTTTTGACTGCAGAGAATTGGGAGACTGCTTCTGAGCAGGATAAGAATGAAACACTTCTCCCTCTTTGGAGGTTGTTCCCAGCTCCAAGCCATTCAGTTACCTGAGAATCAATCACACAGCTGTTGGCTGGCAAAAAGTTCTGATCAATACACTTCTTTTTGCCAGAAAAAGCTGCATCAGCGCACTCTTCAGTTCCATATTGCCTGCAACTCAAATTTCAATTTTCAAACTCAAACTTCAATTACTGCTTGATCAAACGGTTGTTTGCAATGTCTGCCATGGATATCAGGTTACTTGCTTTTCAAAACTGGCCATGCTTTCAAACACTTGTTTTAAAACAGCTCTTTCTCACTTCAGTCCATGGTTTACTAAAACCACAAAATAAAATAACATGGTCCTTACGGTAACAGGAGTACCTGATCATAGGCTCCCCATCCCATACAAGGAGAGAATCTGGCCATCACAGGAGAAGACTAGGACCACTTTTGTGGCTGCCATCCAAGCTATCCATGTTATATCAGCCAAGTATGTACCACTCTTCATTCCACTGCAACTCACACATTAACCTCGCTGTCAGTGTCACTCATTACACTTCTAACCACTGGCCATGATGCCTTCTTTCTCTTTTGGCTTGAATATACAATCGGCTCTTCTACTACCATTCCAATTAAATGGCTGGCTACCTCAGAAGCCATAACCTCAACCTCTAAGAACAACAACACTGAGGCCTCAGTGGAAGCATCAGCAAGGCGACTTCCTCCAACTCAGATATTGACATTGCAGTGGCAACATTAACTTAGAGAGTGTGGGGTCACAATCTTTGAGCACCTTACTGTGACAGCTCCACAGCTAGCTGATGAAGGAACACCTCCAGGTCACTGGTACTTGGAGGACTGCCATGTCTCTTCTCAACCCCGGGCAGAGAAGACGCTGCAGCATCAGCCAAACGCATAGGGAGGAATGGTGAAAATGGCTATTGGGTGTCTGGGACATAATGGCCCTCATTGGCCAGAAGATGCAGCAGTGGAGTGAATCATGCAATTGTCTGGCTGCATCCACGGACAGGTTGGCATGGAGAGTTAGATTCAGCACCCTCAGGGTCTGCCAAAGAGGTGCATACATCTGCAGTCTTTGGGACCAACGATATGGCAAGGTGAAGAAGTGGAGGGGAAGCCTGATGACCATTCCAGGTGCCCTGACCTCACAAGGAGACAAGGCATCCAACCAGAGGAGGAACCACATACAATCACTTCAGAAGTCTCCACTCAGGACACAATATAGATATTCAGGACCTTCACCCTCAACCTACCTGCTGACTCTAACCTTGGAAGTTGAAACCCAGGAGACTCAACTTGCAAGACCCTCAGCATGTTTTTATTATCTACTGATTAGCACCAGTACATCAAACGCATATTCCTTGAGTCAGACCAAATATTTTTAAAAGGTACACACCATCACCTCAATTTACCTGACTTACAGATCAAGGTTGATAGTGCAGAGCAAGTTTCTGCAATATCAAAGAATTATTATCCCATTATATATGCTTCTTTACACACACAAACAAATAAATAGGTACAGCAAATTATTAGCAGTGGTAGAAGAACTGAGTCTTTGTTTCCTGTTCCAATGTTGAAATGATCCTTCTCCAGCTGGCTGAGTCCCTTGTTGTGCAGCGGTCTTTCTCTGGAGGCTGTTACTGGTGTGTAAGACATGGAGAATGTTGATTGGTGGTGGCTATTTGAGAGTAAATCCACATTGGAGATGTGTCGGCGCAGGCTTGGAGGGCTGAAAGGCTTGTTCCTGTGCTGTATTGTTCTTTGTTCTAATTACAGAGTGACTGCTTTATTTGGAAAATGCCTCTGATTCACATTCAAAAGTCACAACTTTCAACAACCAGTACAGGAAAGGTAACTGGTTTTCTTCCAGAGTATTTGACGAGCAGTTTCTTGCTAGTTTAGATCAAACCACTTTCCCATTCCCAAGCTGCTCAGTTACCTGGGAACCAATCACATAATTGTTGGCAGTCAAAAGATCTCAGTCATTGATAATCGTCATAGCCACAAATCAATCTTGTTGCTAATAAGAGCTGCAATAATACACGCCTCAGATCCAGGTGTCTACAATTTGAGCTTCGATTACTGCTTCTTCAACAGTTGTCTACAATGTATGCCATGGGTATCAGGTGACTTGCTTTTCAAACTCTGGCGACTCTTTCAAACATTGGTTTTTAAAGCTGCTATTTCTCATTTCAGTTCACAATTTTTAAATAACACCAAAACAAAATGATATGGTTCTTTACAATGTTCATACACAAATACCTCTGATGTCAATGGATCAAACCTCAAAGCCAATGGTCTCTAAAGCTGAACAGGCTCCCTTCACCCAACTGCAGATCTAGGGAGTACACTAAGACATAGTAGGAATGATAGGAAGAAGATGATCTGTTAAGAGTATTTTGCTGACACTGTATGTGATTTTACACTTTATTATAAATGTCACTGATTCCACCTTACATCTGATTGTCTATGTATCCCCAAATGTCATTGTCATAGCATGAAGCATCATTTCATGGCCATAGAAAATGCTGCATGGAAAGAATGTCTCTGCTGAGAGCCTGATGCATCTTCTGGAAACGAAAGGAAAAAGGTTTATGCTGGGCTATGGGTGCTCCTAAAACCTTTGGCCCTCCCTATATAACACCCCTATTCTTTCATGGCTTCCACGTGGAAAGATGTGGGTGGGAATGAATTGTTCAGTGATGTCTGTACCAGAGATATGCACTGTACAGATGGGAGAAAGGCATAAGGATGATCTAGGAGAGTCTGCGTGTTACGTTCTTTCCTTTAAAGCTCTAACATCATTGATTCCACAGTTCCTTCCCTCACAGATTGAGCCACTTACCCCGTTGTGACTGTGGTCAGAGATGCTTCTTCCCCATAGCATATTTTTGATTACCAGCAAGGTGGAAGGTGACAGTGAGTTTCCACCTCACCAAATCATTGAAATCCCTTTCTTGGCAACCCCTCCTGTACACCCCAAAGGCTTCAATGCTACGCACCCTCCCTCCCCTGCAATACAGCAAGATGTATGCCCCCTTGACTGAGGAATGCTGACCAGCAAGGCAAGCTGCCTCATTGCATGACTGCACTAATTGGCACAGCATAGCAATGATGCTGTGACCATGCAGGTATCTGGGAAGCAAGCAAGTGCTAAAAAAGTTAGTGAGCAGCCCTGAAATGCAGCTCCGTCCAATCCTTCAGCTGGATTATTGTGTGTGCCAAGTATCCTTGCCATAGCTTTTCAAGGCTTGTTGCCAGTGTGCCCTGCAATGTAAGAGCACCAAGCCAGGAATATTGCAGAGGGGTTCTGATGGGTTGATAAATGCTGGATGCTCCTGCCCATGGTTGAGGTGTGTGTGTAACTGGTCTCCACAGTTCGCGCACTGAGCCTGACTTTGGTCATACACAATATGATGATAATTCGCAGTGAGCAATAAACTGAATCCACGAGGTACCCACTTGGGAATGATGTTGAATTTTCTCGATGGCTAGCCTGTTTGGTAAGGTAAAAACAATGACTGCCAATGCTAGAAACCAGAGTCTAGATTAGAGTGGTACTGGAAAAGCACAGCAGATCAGGCAGCATCTGAGGAGCTGTAAAATTGACGTTTCGGGCAAAAGCCCTTCATCAGGAATACAGGCAGAGAGCCTGAAGGGTGGAGAGATAAATGAGTGGAGGGTGGGAGTGGGGGGAAAGTAGCACAGAATACAATAGGTGAGTGGGGGAGGGGATGAAGGTGATAGGGCGGGGGAAGGGTGGAATGGATAGGTGGAAAAGAAGATAGGCAGGTAGGACAAGTCATGGGGACAGTGCTGAGCTGGAAGTTTGGAACTGGGGTGAGGTGGAGGAAGGGGAAATGAGGAAACTGTTGAAGTCCACATTGATGCCCTGGGGTTGAAGTGTTCCGAGGCGGAAGATGAGGCGTTCTTCCTCCAGGCGTCTGGTGGTGAGGGAGCGACGGTGAAGGAGGCCCAGGACCTCCATGTCCTCGGCAGAGTGGGAGGGGGAGTTGAAATGTTGGACCACAGGGCGGTGTGGTTGATTGGTGTGGGTGTCCCTCTAATCTAGCTTGTTTGGGAAGTTTGGCAAGATAATATATTAATGAGGTGAGTTGGGCTCTTAATGAGATGTTTAACAAGCAATTATCCCACTTAACTGGCAACTCACTGTCGCCTAGTGAGAATCTTGCCATCTCATTTGTAAAATGCATAAAAGATGGAGCATGATGCTTCCAATGCCAAGATGGATCTCATCTGACTTCTCATCTGTTTGTGTCTCAAATCTTATCATAGCAGTAGTTGCTCAGACCTGTATAAAATTCAGCCCAAAGTAATATTTTTCAAAGGTGAAAGATCGGGTAAGCGTGCATAGGGAGGTAGGTTTTGGACACTGTTATGAATGCTATTTTAAAACATTTTCTTTGAGTTGACATAAAATAGAGATCCTAAATAAACGATAATGATAAGTTCTACCTGCAGACTGCTCACATGATCTGCAACCAAAATCTATAGCAAATCAAGTGACAGTTTTCACACCTTCACACAAAGGATGTGTTTCAGATACAAAGGCATATGGATAGCCAAGATATGGAGAGGGAAACAAAAATAGCTGCTCAGTGAAAGGCAGGGGAGGACATTATATGCTTACTTGACATGAAGCAGGATTCCGGAAAGAACTGATTTTCTATTTGATGAGACACAATTTATTGAGATTTTGAGACTTATGAGTTCATAATGTGAAATTTTCTGTTGGTACGCAGTTTGTGCAAATATAAAAGAGTGAAATGATTTTCAAAGGGCACTGCAAGACTTGCCTCTGCACAATAGGGAGACTGCGAAAAGCCAGGAGGCGTTTGGAACTTAATCCTCAAGACTACATAGTCACTGGGAGCATGAAGTAAAGCAAAAGCATGTTGGAAAGTCTTTAAGTTTTGTTAGTTAGTTAATGAGGAAGTTTTTTTTTCATTTTTTTCGTGTATTAGTTGGTTGATATGTAGTGTTTAGTCTTTACTGATAGTAGTGTATTAGTTACAACTAAAATCTTATGACATTTTGACCTGAAACTCTTTGCATCAATTGTTGGGAAATTTGCTTTTAAAAGGAGAGATGAAGTTAAAAGCAAGTTTTGGAGAAGGCCTTGTCAGTGATTGGGATAATGCAAAAAGAGGAGCCACGGGAGGTGGTAAAGTCAAGGGCTGATCATGAAGTTGGGTGGTAGATTTAAAGCTCACCAATTACAGAAAATTGATCCAGACATGGGTTGGGCAAGGTCGGGTGGCAAGCAGCTTTGCTCCAAAAGGTTGGTGTATTGACAGAGCTATGATAGACCAGTTAGAGGCTTTTAATTTCAATTGCTCATAAGGAAACAGGAACAAGTACACATTGGACAACTGAGAAAAGATCAAGGGAACAGCTTTACTGACTCTGATTGGACATATTCTTGGAGTTTCATTGTATGACTTAATGCTGAGAATAATTGCCGCTCTAAAATGAACTTGTTATGAAGCAACATCTTCAATTTTTAAAGTGTGCCAGACGTGTTCCTGTTCACTTTGGCATGCATAGGTTTTAATATGCTCGCAAAAATAAAGGCACAAATTCTCAGTGATTGTTCTCTCAGGTCATTTGCAGCAGCAGCCATGTGATTAATCTTTAATTTATGAATACAGCAGTATAATCCTGGAGAGTAGGCAACCTGACAAGAGTGGTACTGAGCTGGGGAAAGCTGTTACTGTGGGCTTATTCGTAGGAGACTGAACTTCAGCCTTCAATTTTGATTGACCATTTTTTCTTCCTATATTCAAAACTTCACAATCATCCACATTAAATTTCACCTACTATTATCAGACCATTACACATATTTTGTCTAATTCATTTTATCATTCCATCACATTCAATTATCTGTCTAGTTAGGCTTTATCTACAAATTTGACCAGTTTTTACCAAGTTTGTGTGTCCAATTTGTTATCGTAAGTAGCAACAGTAGGGTCTCTCACACCAATCAGATTGTGACTGAATCTCTGAAGAAGTAAATCTTTTTGCTACGAAACAGAGGATATTACATTCCGAAAGATAAGGAGCAACTCTTGCCTTGGGCGGTGGTGAAATTCAATGTCCTTCAGTACTACATGCTCAGATTTAATCCCAGCCCAAAGGCAGAAGATAAAATAAAGGGTTGATCTTAATCCTCTTAATACTGGAAACACTCCATTGGTTAAAAATTCTCACAATTTCCATTTCATGATAACAACTACTCACACGTTGATAGCTGAACAGTGCTACCTAAAATGATGGAAAACTAGAAAGTAACACAATGTTGCAAATTCATCCATTATTTGAATCAGCTAAAAATGTTGCAGGTAATCTTCAAAAATGACTTTTAACAAAACCAAATTAAGTATCTTCAAGTCCACAAAAAAGAATAGCCTTTAGGCTGGTTTATGGTTTTCAATGTGTGGTACCATTGTTTTCATAATTACAATCATAGCATCCCTACAGTGTGGAAACAGGCCATTTGGTCCAACAAGTTTAGATTAGCTTACTTACAGCGCGGAAACAGGCCCTTCGGCCCAACAAGTCCACACCGACCCTCCGAAGAGCAACCTACCCAGACCCATTTCACACCGACCTTCTGAAAGGTAAACCCCCCAATGCCCCCAGACCCATTCTCCTATTACTCTACATTTACCTCTGACTAATACACCTAATGTACACATCCCTGAACACTATGAGCAATTTAGCATGGTCAATTCACTTAACCTGTCCATCTTTGGATTGTGGGAGGAAACCGGAGCACCCAGAGGAAACCAACCCAGTCACGGGGAGAATGTGCAAACACCACACAGACAGTCCCTAAGGCTGGGATCGAACCTACATCCCTGGCACTGTGAGGCAGCAGTGTTAACCACTGAGCCACTGTGCTGCCCTAATTTAGTATTCTATCCAACAAGAATAATCATTTTGATATCAAACTCGTTCCAGAAAACATTCTTAAGTTTTTTGACCCTAAATACTGCTCTATCCATCCTTGATCATTGAAGAACACAAGAAAAAAAACTTTCCTTGAAATAACCTGATTTTTTTTCAAAGACCCGGAAAACGCAATGGCTATCTCCTTTGTTTTCATCTACATAAGGATACATCTTCAAATTCTACATGTGCATCCTGTACCCTCTGATTGTATTGCAAGAATGTTTTATTGGTATTTCCCTCAATTTACTAAATATGAAGCATTCCCAAAACTGGCTTTTTAATTCAAATGTGATTTAGTGAATGGTCACCATCAGTATCACCAGTGAAGAACTGTGTCTTCAGTCATGACACTGAACTTGATTATATGGATAAATAAATAAGCGATTGGTTGTGCAAAAGAATCAAGCTTTTATGGATTCTGCTGGGAGGATGTGGGTAATGAATAGTTTTATTGTAAATCCCAGTTGCAATTCAATGCCCACAGGGCACATCCAAGAAGATTCCACAACCAGATTCCACATAACAGATTAAGTTTTTTTAAAAAACTGGTTTTAATTATTTCAAGCTGACAAATAATACTCAAGTGAAGATAAGGTAAAGAATCAGGCAGCCATCTGTGGAGATTAGAGTCCTGAAAGTCATTTGAAGTAATGCATAGCCAGGTTGAGCTCAGGATAGTTAGAAAAAGAATCCTGATCAATTTGAATTCAGCCAACCTAGATAAATGTAGAAGTCAAAGTTTAAAATAGAAGTGGCACATACTGTCTTGAAAAGTATTAGCTACGCTTATATTTTGAGAAAAATTAAGATACCTTTTTAATGAAAGTAATGCTATTATGAGTGCAGGATGTGAACTTATTAAAATGAAATAGAGCAATACTGCATTCAGTGTGCACCGAATTATCAAGTTAAGTGCTCAGCAAAGTAAAGAGAAATCACTAGCACTTTTTGAAGAAGATTATGCCTCTCTAAACCAAAGCAGTATAATTTGTAAGACAGTGAAGGTGATGATTCTGGAAACAGTGATTTGATTTTGTAGAACAATGAAACATGGTTCAGAATTACAGATTCGAAACATTTCTCCCAACTTGCAATGCTCTGTGAAACCTAATGGACAGCTTTAAAATTACTGAAATCTGAAAAGAAAAGGAAATCTAAAATTAACAATGCCTAATTTAAAAAGTCTTGAATGAAGAGCTAAAACAACAGTAAAATTTCATGGTGATTTAATAATTAATTTATTGTTATTATTTTGAGTTTCAGGATTTTATGTAGTATAATGTGATTGCACTTGACATCTCATTTCACTTTCATAAACTTGGCTCGTATCATGCAAAGATAATTGGCTAGGGATCTAATCAAAGTGTTTAAAAAGTTTAAAGTATTTGATGCAGTAAACGGGAGAAACTGTTTTCTCTGCAGGAGAAGGAAGAAGGAGAGAATATTTTTGAACATTTAAATTGGGCCATTTTGGAGGAAAATCAAGCAACTATTGTACATGAAGGGTAGTAGAAATCCAGACCTCTTTTCTTCAAAAGGCTGTGACTAAGATTATTAGATTCAAGGAATCGAGGAACATAAAGCTCATGTACATATCAGGTAAGGTCTTATTGATTGACAGAGAGAGAGAGAGGAATTGATGGCCTAGTGGTATTATCACTGGACTGTTAATCCCGAAACCCAGGCAATGTCCTGGGGATTAGAGTTTGAATCCCACCACACCAGATGGTGGAATTTGAATTCAATTTTTTAAAATCTAGAGTCTAATGAATCCATTGTCGATTGGTCAAAAAACCCTTATGGTTCACTAATGTCGTTCAGGGAGGGAAGAAGACTCAAAACAGTGTGATTGACTCGTAACTGCTCTTTAGGTAATTAAGGATGGGCAATAAATTCTGGCCTATCCACCACGGCCCACATCCTATGAATAAATATAAATAAATGGTCTATAACTGTTCCAATGGTTCTATGAAAACTGACACAATTCACAAAATATGATGAGAAGTAGTTATTAATACATCAGCTATGGCTAATACACTATCAGCTACAATGTATGAGAAAGCATGAAATGCATAGAAGTCTCATTTTTGCAACAGCATGTTTAGAAATTTTTAACAGGGAAATGAGTTTTGATACAATCAAACGCATTTGTAAAATGTTCTGGAAAATGCACAGCAAAATAAGTTTGACCCCTTTCCCAAATTTTTGAAGAAATTTTACATTCGCTTTAATGAGATTATTGATATTAACATGCAAAACCGCTTTACTCTTCTTGGAATAATGCAAACACACTTCCAAAGACAAGCTGACAGACAACAAACCATGCCAGCACAAAAAAATTGACAAGTACGTTTTTAAACGACAGACAAAAATATAGGTCACCTTTCATGATATTGTAGAACAACCATTTGTTTCATCAGCTCCCTGCAGTCTTTAAATTACCTTATCATCCTGAGTATACCAGTCTGGCCAAGAAGAGACTTTAGCTCCTCCCATCCTACTCAACAATTGATGGGATGGACCAATGACCTGTCATCAAGCTCTCACAGTGCTGAAAGGAATGGGTGCTAAGGGACTGTCTGAAATCACCAGAGGAAAGATCACACTTCGAAGCAAGTGTGCTGCTGGTCTCTGGCACTAATGTTCCTGAGAATATTTATGATACATGTCCCCTCCATTTTACAACTGCTCCCACAGTACGGAAAGTAGAACATCCAAGCTTACCCATATCACTGCTCCCCCAGGACTGGTTTAACTCAAACTGCATACTTCAGAATGCAGAGAGCTTCAAATGCTATGATCAACTTAGCAAAACTAAACTTTGACAAATTGTACTACACAAGCAAGGAGATTGAAGTTAAATAACCTAAAAGAATGCATACAGCATAAATAAAGAAATTAGAATATTAAAACATTATCCTAGGACTTTCCAAAGTTAAACACGACCAGTTGTAGTGAATCTCTTTGGTTATATTGTCTAGCACTGGACCATTTACCAGGAAAATGCAAGCTTCTGACAAAATGTCTGTACTCATGAATCCAGATGTATTGTTTATGTAAGTTGGTATTGTCTGGTGTTGCACAGGGCCTAATCATTTTTAAACAGGGTCAAACCTCACTGTGTTGAAATAGATTGCCACATATAAGGAGAAGCAAATCAATGGCAAAGGCACTCAAAGGTTTATATCAAACAAATATAAGACTCACAGAACAGAATACTTTGGTTGTATAACAGCAAGAATTCAGAGTCTGAAACATTACTGATTAATTACAACATCAGTACACAATAATTACACACGCTTTACCTGTGATCTCTTGAGAGCATTTTTGGGCAGCAATCTATTGCAAGTAAATCATGGGAGAAAACAGTTGAGAACACCAAGGAGATAGGTCAGCTAAAGGATGGACTGGGCTGAATGTTGCAAATCTTATCAGATGGGCTGAGGACAGAAAGCTGCGGAGGTGATTAATGACTTGCCTGAATAGTGACCTGCCAGGAAATGTTGAGAAAGAGAGATTTATTGTACATTATTTCAAACTGTGTAACGTCAAACCTTTTGTTGGAAAAGGATGGAGAAATCTGTGCAAGCATAAATTTCTGTCTGTCCTTTCAATATCAGGTATAGCGTGTGTAATAACGTATACATTTTATTACAAAACTTACTTCCAACAGAATGATAAACAGATTCGAGATCTCTGCTTCTATTAATCAAATAGCCATCTGTTCAACAGAACTACATAGACAGGGAAAATCTAAAAAACCCAAAACAAAATACCCCATCTAAATCTTTTGTTCAATGGACCATTTCATGGAATTCATTCTATTCATCCGAAATGTGTGTGAAACTTCAATCCACAAGCAGAATAAAGACAAATAGGGACACAGTTAATGGTAATTGATGAGTTCATCACTTGGTTGGTAACATCATGGTATTGCAATAAATAAGTATATTAACATTACAATAAGACAAGGCTAATGAAAGTAGGCTTTAATAAATTTCTATTGTTAACTCTTTGAATCCTAATGATTAGATTTAAAACCTATAATCAACTTTAATATAGTAATCCCTCAAATCCTTTTGGCCCATTTAATACAATTATCACACAAAAGACAGTTCATTTTTCAGTCTTGTATTTGATTGATAATTCCAAGGTAGTTTTGAAAGAACAAGGCTCTATGAATATTAAATATATTGGCCTAATGAGTTACCAAGTAAAATTTCCTCTGTTGTGGCTAGATTCAGGAAATGCATTAGACTTGTGGAATCATTTTCTAGATTATTTAAAAGCCTTAACCCAAAAGAAAATATACATACACTATGTCGACTTCCACAAAGAAAACAGTTATCAAGGAAGCCTTGAAATGCTGTATATGTTAACCTTTAACATTTCTCTTTTCTATTGATTAAATGTCAAACCTTTCTCCATGATAGCACTCTCACCTCTGAGTCAGAGGGTCATGGGTTCAATCCCTACTGATGAAACTCAAGTGCATAATTTACATTGACAGTTCAATGAGTGATGTGCTGTTTAAGGTGCAATATTTTGTTTAAGAAGTCAAATTTACATTCTCCTACTAATTGTCTACCCCACTCTCACAATGTCCTGGAAATACCATGAGCTGTTTTATTGTTTCCACTGGTTAAGTTTGATCCCCTTCAGGACTGTCACATTACCTCTTTGGGTACAATTGGTATCTTCAACATGTCAATTATATCCCCAGTTACACAAAGAATCAATTTTGCATGCTTATTTTATGCATTGGATCCAGATATGTGTTTCATGGATACCTATGTATTTCCATCTGATATTTAAGCATAGATAGATTTCTGGATAGGTGCATTGGAGAAAATCATTGTTAAGTAGCAGGTATCATTCTATCACATTGAAGATGTGAAACGTGTATGTAGCAAGAGAGCACATTTAATGGTCATCAGCAGAAGGTGTCCATCAATGTGAGGATATTATCTACTCAGGGAAATCAGCTTATGCCATCTGGGTCTTTTTGGATATTTGTTAACAAGCTAATGCGCAACACAAGTATCTTCAAGCTCATTAGGTAATTAAATCCAGAATAAAGGATTTACTTACTTTTTCCTTCTTTCTTTACCACAGTTTTGTCTTGTCACTAAGACATTATGACTCAAAGATAGATGGATAAGTTGCTACCATTCTGAATGATTAAATAAGTTGTTCCTTCCAGTCATTAAGATCAACACTGCTGTTCTTTAAGGAAAGCTTCAGAGTGTTTTAGAAGCATTTTCAGCGTACTCTAAAATATGAGTCATTTGAGGATTGAGAAAACAGACACTGATAGGGAAGGCAATTTTCAGCCAGACACAGTTACCAGCTCATCAAGATTGATATTTTTGAATATATGAGAAGAAGCGAGAGAATGCTATTTGACTCCATGAGCCTGTTCCACTGTTTAATAATATCATAGCTGATCTAGTTGTAAAACATCAACTCCACTTTCATCTCCTTGCTTACAAAGAACCTTTCCATCTCAGTCTTAAAAATATTTAAAGATTCTGCTTCCTCTATATTTTGAGGAACAGATCACCAAAGATTCAGGACCCCCTCCGAAAGAAAAAAAATCTGTCTTAAATGGGTAACTCCTTATTTTTAAATAGTAATGCTTGTCCTAGATTCTCTCACAATGGGAAACATCCTATCCACACCAAGGCGAAAGTGAGGACTGCAGATGCTGGAGATCAGAGTCAAGATTAGAGTGGTGCTGGAAAAGCACAGCAGGTCAGGCAGTATCTAAGGAGCAGGAAAATCAACATTTCGGGCAAAAGCCCTTCATCAGGAATGAGGCTGACAACCTCCAGGGTGGAGAGGTAAATGGCAGGCGGTTGGGACTGGGAAGAAGGTAGTTAAGAGTACAATAGGTGGATGGAGGTGGGGATGAAGGTGATAGGTCGGAGAGGAGGGTGGAGCAGATAGGTGGGAAGGAAGATAGGCAGATAGGACAGGTCATGAGGATGGTGCTGAGCTGGCAAGTTGGAACTGGGTAAGGTGGGGGGGAGGGGAAATGAGGAAACTGGTGAAGTCCACATTGATGCCCTGGGGTTGATGTGTTCCGAGGTGGAGGATGAGATGTTCTTCCTCTCGGCATTGGACAGTTCTATCCTTTCAAGACCCCTGAGAATCTTCAAGTCACCACTTACTTTTCTGAATCAAATCAAAAGTACAGAGTAATAAAGACAAGATAGGAATTTTTATTTCATTCAATAATTTTCAGAGTTTGTGAAAAAGCTATTGTTAAGTTTATATCCGCAGCAGTTCGTATTGGATGTGCAGTAGAAGGGATATTAACAATTTTCCAAAAGCTTTTATTCTCTGCCATAAGCTATGTTGAAAAGTGATTACTTTGCACATGACACTATTTCAGCAGAGCCACTTCCTTTTCATGGGGTGTTGGTATTGCTGACTAGGCTATGCATGTATTATGCATCCATGGTTGTCCTTGAGAAAATGCTAGTGAGCTGTCTTCTTGAACTGCCGCAGTTCAATAAATGTAGGTATGCCCACAATGCCGTTAGAGAGGGTGTTCCAGGATTTTTACTTGCAACGCTGAAGGAATAAGACAATAAGACCATAAGACATAGGAGTGGAAGCAAGGCCATTCGGCCCATCAAGTCCACTCTTCCATTTAATCATGGCTGATGGGCATTTCAACTCCACTTACCCGTACTTTCCCCACAGCCCTTAATTCCTTACGAGATCAAAAATTTATCAATCTCTTCCTTGAAGACACCCAATGTCCCGGCCTCCACTGCACTCCATGGCAATGAATTCCACAGGCCACCACGCTCTGGCTGAAGAAATATCTCGTCATTTCCATTCTAAATTGACCCCCTCTAATTTTAAGGCTACGCCCATATATCCTAGTATCCCCGCCTAATGGAAACAACTTCCCAGCGTCCGCCCTTTCTAAGCCATGCATTATTTTGTAAGTTTCTATCAAATCTCCCCTCGATATATTTCAAAATTAGTATGATGTTCTCAACCCTTGTCCTTCTAGATAGTTGTGGTCATGGGTTTGGAAGATGTTATCTATGGAGCCCTGGTGAATTTCTGCAGTGTATCTTGTAGATAGTATGCTCAGCTGCACTGAGCATCAGTGATGGAGGGAGTGAATGTTTGTGGATATGGTGCCAATCAAGCGGGCTGCTTTTTCATGAATGGCGGCATGCTTCTTGAGTGTTGGTGATGCACTCAAACAGGCAAGTGGGCAGTATTACATCACACTCCTGACTTGTGTCTTGTTGATAGTGGACAGGTTTTGGAGAATCAGAAAGTGTATTACATATTGCAAGACCTGAATGTAGTCACAGTACTTAGATGATTAGTCCAGTTCACTTTCTGGTCAATTGTAACCCCACAATATTGACAGTGGGTAATTCAGTGGGTGATGCCACTGAATGTCAATTGGTGACACTCGATTCTTTTTGGTCAGAGCTGGTCAGTGTCTGGTAATAATAAATGACACTTGTCAGCCCAAGCCTGGATATTGTCCAGGTCTTGTTGCATTTGAGCATGGACTAGCTCAGTACCTTGAGTACTGAAGGCTTCTGATCATTGTGTAGTCCTCAGAAGTCCTCACTTCTGACCTCATGATGGATGTTGTTGAAGCAGATAGGTTGGCTAAGAACATAACACTGAAGAACTCTAGCAGAGATGCACTGGAGCTGAAAAGATTGATCTCCAGCCACCATAAGCATCTTCTTTTATGCCAGGTATGACTCTAACCAATGGAGAGTTCCCCTCACTCTTCCTTCTCCTGTTCCCACTGATTTCAATTTGCTGGAGCTCCTTGATGCTACATTCAGAAAACTAATGTAAAGGTCAATCACTCTCACCTTATGTCTGGAGTTTAGCTTTTTTTGTCCATATTTGGACAAAGGCTATAATTAGTCCATGAGCTTAGTGGTCTTAGTGAAACTGAAACTGAGCAACAGTGAGCAAATTACTGCTTTTTTTTATGAACAAAGCAGTGAGGAGAGAGTGCAGAGAGAAGTTGGAGATGGGGCAGTAACAGGAATTAGTGAATCTATCAGGGAAGTTTTTCATCTGATAAAACAAAGGGATCAGTTAAAATGTGCCTGCTTTAATGCAAGGCGTGTCAGAAATAAGACTGATGAACTTAGAGCATGGATCAATACTTGGGACAATGATGTGGCCGTAATGGAGACGTGGGTTTCACAGGGGCAGGAATGGTTGCTAGGTGTTCCTGGATTTAGAACATTTAAAAAGAACCGGGGTGGGGGTGGGGTATAGCATTGCTAATCAGAGAGTGTGTCACAGCTACAGAAATGAAGGTTATTGAAGAAGGTTTGTCTACTGAGTCAGTATGGATGGAAGTTAGGAGCAGCCACCTCTTTGGGGGTTTTCTACAGACCCCCTAATGGCAGTAGGGAGATTGAAGAACTCATACCGGCAGATTTTGGAAAAATGCAGATGTGGCAGGATTGTTGTTATGGGTGACTTCAACTTTCCCAATATTGACTGGAACCTCCTTGGTGCAGATGGTTTGGATGGAGCTGTTTTTCTCAGATGTGTTCAGGAGGGTTTCTTAACTCAGTATGTAGACAAGCTGATGAGGGGAGGGCCAGGACAGGTGTCAGATTTCATGGTGGGAGAACAGTTTGGTATCAGTGACCACAACGACCTCACATTTATCATAGCCATGGAGAGGGAAAGGAGCAGTTACCATAGGAAGATATTTAACTGGGGAAAAGGAAATTATGACAGTATCAGACAGGAGTTGGGAAGTACAGATTTTGAGCAATTGTTCCACAGAAAGGACACAACAGACATGTGAAAACTGTTTAAGGAGCAGTTGTTGCAAGTGATGCATAAATTTGTTCCTCTGAAACAGGCAAGATGGGATAAGATTAAGGAGCCTTGGATGTCGAGTACAGAGGAGCATCTCATTAAAAGGAATAAGGCAGCTTTTGTAAGGTAGAGGAAGCAAAGGTCAAGCACGGATTTAGAGGATTACAGGCTTGCTAGAAAGGAGCTCAAAAATGGACTAAGGAGGGACAAGAGGGGCAGAAAAAAGGTTAAGGGAGAACCCAAAGGCATTTTACTCATACATGAAGAATAAAAGAATGATCAGGGAGAAGGTAGGGCTGATCAGGGATAGTGTAGGGAACTTGTGCATGAGTCTGAGCAGATAGGAGAAGCTCTAAATGAGTTTTTGCTTCAATGAATGAGAAATCCCTGGCAATTACAGACCAGTCAGTCTAATGTCTGTGGTCAGCAAGGTTTTGGAATAAATTTTGAGGGATAGGATTTATGAATATTTTGATCAAAAGCGTGATCAAAAGCAGTCAGCATGGCATTGTAAGGGGCAGGTCATGCTTCACAAATCTTATTGAGTTCTTTGAGGAGGTGACGAGACAGGTTGAAGATCGAGCGGTGGATTGGTGTTTGTGGACTTCAGCAAGGCATTTGATAAGGTTCCCCATGGTAGGCTCATTCATAAAGTCAGGAAGTATTGGACACAGGAAGATTTGACTGCCTGGATGCAGAATTGGTTAGCTGACAGAAGGCAGAGAGTGGCTGCAAATGGAAAGTATTTTGCCTGGAGGTTAGTGGAGACTGGTGTCCCACAGGGCTATGTTCTTGGGCCTCTGCTCTTTGTAATTTTTATAAATGACTTGGATGAGGAGGTTGAGGGGTGGGTTAGTAAATTTGCCAATGACACAAAAGTGTCATTGGAGGTGCCATTGATAGTATCAAGAGCTGTTGAAGGCTGCAACGTGACATTGACAGGATGCAGCGCTGGGCTGAGTAATGGCAGATGGAGTTAAACCTGGATAAATGCGAAGTAATTTAGGGGCGGCATGGTGGCTCAGTGGTTAGCACTGCTGCCTCACACAACCAGGGTCCCAGGTTCAATTCCATCCTTGGGCGACTGTCTGTGTGGAGTTTGCACATTCTCCCTGTGTCTGTGTGGGTTTCCTCGGGTGCTCTGGTTTCCTCCTATAGTCCAAAGGTGTGCAGGTCAGGTGATTTGGCTATGTTAAATTGCCCATAGTATTAGGTGCATTGGTCAGAGGGAAATAGGTCTGGGTGGGTTATTCTTGTTGGGCCAAAGGCCTGTTTCCACACTGTAGGGAATCTAATCTAATGCATTTGGAAGGTTGAACTTGAATGCTGAATGTAGGATTAAAGACAGGATTCTTGGCAATGAGGAGGTACAACGGGATCTTGATGTTCAAGTGCATTGATCCCTCAAAGTTGCCACCCAAGTAGATAGGGTTGTTAAGAAAGCATTACTGATATTTTGGGTTTTCGTTAATAGGGGGATCAAGGTTTATAAATGACTTGG
Organism: Chiloscyllium punctatum; assembly: GCF_047496795.1. NCBI lineage: Eukaryota > Metazoa > Chordata > Chondrichthyes > Orectolobiformes > Hemiscylliidae > Chiloscyllium > Chiloscyllium punctatum. The sequence continues at coordinate 81,773,197 of NC_092745.1, forward strand.
AGCCGCAAGGTTTTACTGCAGCTCTGCAAAACTCTGGTGAGACCACACTTGGAATATTGTGTCCAGTTCTGCTTGCCCTATTATAGGAAAGATGCGGAGACTTTGGAGAGGGTGCAAAGGTTTATCAGCATGCTGCCTGGACTGGAAGGTTTGTCTTATGAAGAGAGATTGACTAAACTCTGAGACTAAACTCGGACTTTTCTCTCTGGAGAGAAGGAGGAAGAGTGGTGACCTGATTGAGGTATACAAGGTAATGAGAGGCATGGACAGAGTCGATAGCCAAAGACTTCTCCTCAGGGCAGATTGACTGGCATGAGGGGTCATTGTTTTAAGGTGTTAGGAGGAAGGTACACAGGAGACGTCACAGGCAGTTTCTTTATACAGAGAGTTGTGAATGCATGGAATGCGTTGCCAGCGGTGATGGTGGAAGCAGAGTCATTAGGGACATTTTAGCAACTGCTGGACATGCACATGGACAGCGATGAATTGAGGGGTACATAGGTTAGGTTATTTTATTTTAGATTAGGATTAATCCTCGGAACAACATCGTGGGCTGAAGAGCTATACTCTTCTATGTTCTCAGCAAGTCCTTCTTGATAGCACTGTCATTACTGATGTTTGAGAGTAGACTGATAGGGCGATGATCTTTCAGTTTTGTGCACTGGACATACTTGGACAATTTCCTATGTTGTCTAGTGAATGACAGTGTTGCAGCTGCAAAGGAACAGCTTGACTAGGGATACAAGAAGTTTTGGAGCACAAGTCTTCACTACTATTGTGGGTTTGTTGTCAGAGACTGTAGTCCTTCCAATATGCAGTGCTTCCAATCTTTTTTTTGATAGCATGTGGAGTACATCAAATTGGTTGAAGACTGATTTATGCTGGGACTTCTGGTAGAGGCCAAGATGGATCATTCACTTGACACTTCTGACTGAACATTGCTGCAAATGTTTCAACATTATCTTCTGTACTGGTGGGTTGGGCTCCCCCATTCTTGAAGATGAGGCTGTTTGTGGAGTCTTCTCTTCTAGTGAGTTGTCCACCACCATTCACAAATAGATGTAGCAGGATTACAGAGACCAGATCTGATCTGTTGAATGTGGAATTGCTTAGCTCTGTCTATTACTTGTTTTTTATATTGTTTTATATGCAGTTAGTCCTATTTGTTTTGCTTCACCAGGTTGATACTTCATTTTCAGGTGCTGTTCCTGGCCTGCCCTCCTGTACTCAAGCCAGGTAATCCCCTGGCTTGATGTTAATGGTAGAGCAGGTGATTAACTAGGCCTTTAGGTTGCACATTGTGATGTATGATTTGGCGGTTGCTGGTTGGCTACAGCTTCCCTTGGATGTCCAGTCTTGAGTTGTTAGAGCCAAACAAGTTCTGCTATTTTTGGGATGCGGTTGGTGTCATACAGACTTCAAGTTCACATTTCGCGAGTAAGTGAATGTATAGGGAACAGATACAGAATTTCTTCCTTAATTCAACTTAACTTTATTCTTTCTTTGAACTATATCACTTCAGCCTAGTTAATAGACTACGGACATTTCTTTGGGCAGTATAAAAATGATCTGCACTGGACTATTTAGTTCTTCATTGAGTTCAGATGCAATAGACATGAAATACTACTAGTTGTCTCAGCTGTAACAGATCCATCCATTCCAACCACAGCTTGTTCTACTCAGTTGTTGCAGTCACAGATATGATTTTTTTCCTTTTTTCTACCTTCAAGTGCAGGGAGATGAGGGCTTTTCCATCTTGGAGATGACAAGCAGAGCTACTATTTTATCCTATCACTGTCTCCTGCACACTTACAAAAAAACGAAAGAACAGTGGATACTGGAAATCAGAAACAAAAACTGAAATTGCTGGAAAAACGTAGCAGGTCAGCATCATCTGTGGAAAGAAATCATAGTTAACATTATGGGTCCAGTGTTCCTTCTTCACTTAAGGAGAAATGCTCCTTAAAGTGGACTCATTGTCTCCTGGAAGTAGACTCATTGAATCTAAATTCTTGATGTATGGATTTATGCCATATTTCCATCTCATTATGTGATCTGCAAATCTAACATCTGGAGAATATGACTTAACTTAAAAGCATAGTTTAATATCAGTTACACGAATATAAAATACACTTCCATGATGAAATGTTCATGAGTCCTGAAAAAACACATGCTCACAAAATGCATGATGCAAAATGCATGTTCATATTGCACCTTATGCGCTTACAACATATGCTCCAGCCAAATGTAGTATTCTTTCTTTTCAAATGCTTGGAGTGTTTCACGTCTAAGGTCTATAGTTTGCAGAGTGCTATAGTAAAAAGGTGAGGTACTAGACAAAATTTTGATCCAACATCAGAATAACTGACATGTCAAGTAAATGGTCAATTTAATGCTGGCACAGAATAGTGCCAAACCTGCATGCAATTGTGGTTCATGCCAAATGTACCATCAAGGTAGATTGATCACTGGGGAGAAAAACAGCTGTAGCAATTCAATTCATTCTTTTTAAAAAAACACTTATGAATGGTGCAGTAGGTTGCCCAATGGGTGACACAAACTAGAATGATCATTAGTTCCATTTGTGGTCTGTGCTAAGATAGCTGATCTCAGTGGGGATATCAGTATACCATTGACCTCAAACAAAACAAGATAAAAATTCTGATTAACATTATATGACACCATGTCTCCATCAAACTGGTAAATGCATTTCGGTCAACGGAGGACAAGATCAGGCCTGTCAATAACATTCTCAACAGTAGAAAAGAAATGAGCAAGTTTTTACCTTTTCAATCTTTTAGACAGATACTGAGTACAAAGAAAACTGAAAGCAGATGGTGCACAGATGGAAATTTAAAACCCTCAGGATAATGACTGTCCAATACACAGTTTTCTGCATAGCCAAACTAAATCTCACATTTATTTGTTCATAGACAAACCTGAAATGGACACGAACAGGTGGAGATTTCCACCCCTTCAGCTGTTCCATTCTGTGTTGTTACCATTAATATTAAAACTAATAATACAAATAGATGTAACAAAATTAAATCGAAGGAAACTAGTGCAATATGTCATCTTGAAATGTAAGATCTATTGCCAGTATGTGTCAATGGGTGCACAAGGAGTCCAGAGGAAATAAATGAAAGTATTGGCCTGCTAATAACTGTGAAACATTATTTCTAAATAAATTCTGTTCCTACATTATTTATGATGCTGGCCATTCATTAAAAAGGAATGGAGATACCAACACGGCTTTTTAAAGATGACAATTTGAAACAAAAGGATCTTTGTGCATTTTAGTGAATTTTCTGGAAATTAACAAAAATTCCCACTTTCAGCTTCAAATCCTCCACACCTACATGATAATATATTCTACATTTTTGGAGAATCTTAAAGGGGCCTGAATCATGTTGGATATGGCAAGATTTGTAGCAGAATTACAAAAAAAAAATCTGCTAAGGCATATCTTAACATTGTGAACAATTTCCTAAAGGTTTTATGCATTGCTGACATTAAGATGAGTTTATTAATAGGCAACTCACCATTACCTAGCAAAGGGGATTATTGTTTGTTCACAACACTATAATGGCATATCTTGCCTCATTAATATGCATATCCTTATGTTCCCAAGTGCACCAAACAAACTAGATGCTGGAGAATCTGATTAGGTCGGGACAGTGAAACAAAGCTATCATTTCGTGCAGTATGACCCTTCTTTGGAATTAAGTTAGATTCTTTGGAGTTCAAACTGGACTCATAAAAGTTAACTCTGTTTCTCTCTCTACAGATACTGACAGACATATTGAGTTAGAGTCATAGAGTCATAGAGATGTACAGCATGGAAACAGACCCTTCGGTCCAACCGGGAGTGGAGGGGGGGGGGTTGTCCTGATTGAATGAGCAGCCAGTATGAGCTGGTGGCAGGCAATAGTGAAAGTCGTACAGCTTGAACTTTGGTGTGACATGAATGCAGATAAGTGAGTGTGAGGAATTGAAGAGAAGATGTTGGAACTACAACTGTGGAGAAGGTAATTTACCTTCTTCCTACAATGCAGTGTATTCCTCCAGATGACTGAGATGAGACTAAACAAGGCGGTGGTCTTGGACTAGACTGGCATGGTCTGATATCTGTGTGTCCTCTTCTGATCCAGGGGAAGAGGATGTTCTGCCTCTGCTGCACCCCATCCAACAAGACCGCCAGGCCCTTCCCTACAAAGCAAAGCACCAAGTTTCCTTTATGTGTCATATCCAGTGTAAATGTCAGGAACCATGTGAGGCAGCTCCAGACACTCAGTTGTTGTCCAGGTTAACAATAGCTTTTCAAAGATGAAGCTAGCTAATTCCAGGATATCCTGGAAGTGGTGAGTTGTTCTGGGAATGGCACATGGTAAGATGGGAACAGAATCAGATGACAGTGATGTCATCAGGACCAGATAGTTAATGAGGCAAATTGACAAGCTCTGGCAAGAAAACTCACTTAGCAGTGGAAACCTTCCAAAAAAAATCGATGCAATTTACATTTAGCTCAAAAATGTATGATTTAGCCAATAGAAAACCTAAAGCACAGAGGAAGCTATTTGATACATTATGTCTGTGTAGTATCCTATAATGTATGCACTTTTAACCTAGACTCCTGCACAAAACTGTCTTTAATCTGGCATTAAAGTGGTAATCTTGCCTAGAGTTAAGTTACATTATCTCCATGCGAAATAAAAAACTACATTTGTGTAAAATTACCCTAAAACATTAGTGAAAAGTCAACTGCTGCTTCAGTAGACATGATCTTTCAAGGCAGCAATGCAAAAATATGACAATCTACAACAGTAGAAAATGCATGGCAGAAAATTGTTTATTTGTTGTAAACTCCAACTGGTTTTCCTGTTCACTGACAGTGAGCTGACATGATCAATTTATTAAAATCTACTTCTTAGTGTCCAGAATCACTTTTGGGATGACTTATATTTCTAACTTTTAGCAAACAGAACACCTGTTAAGGTGCTATTGGCCAGTAACATCAGCTCATTTCTATAGCAACACTGGAACCAAAGTACTGGCAGATTTCAGTGGTAATGTTGTGTAGAAAAGTTACATTGGTTGCTGTATCTGATATGACCACTTTAGTAAGACAAGGACATATAATATCTGACAGGTGTTCGCCCTTTTGTAATGGGAACATACAATGCCACAGACACCAAAACTGTAAAGCAGAGAACCACGAAACACGTCTTATTTGTGAATTTCTTTGGAGTCTTTTTTGTATTATTAGTACTATGAACTTCCTTTCTTATTAACTAAATGTGTTACTTTTCTCACACAGGCAGAAAATCCAGATAAATATAGTCGTGTTTAATCCAGATATGAGTCCCAGATACATTTTAAATCTATTATTGCTGAATCAGTTACTGCTGAAGCTACTAATTATTGTATTTCATCATCCCTCCTGGAGTGACTATGGATAGATGTCTTTGTCAAAGTTTTTAGTTCTACTTCATGATAAACCTCTAGAATGACACAAGCTAAGAAGGGTAGTGGAACAATTCAGAAATTACAGAATGAGTTGGGCAAAATATGCAATGAGGAGACAGTAGCAGATGAAATTTAAGTCAGACGAGTATAATGCGGGAAGGAAAAATGTGTAACACTTATACTCCATGAACTGCATGCAGCAGCTCCAGACAAATGGTATGCAAGTCTAACCGTAATGTTACAGTACCAGCAATGAAAAAAATTGAGAGATAGAAGTAACAAGGAGAACATGATAGAAATAATTATTCAAAGTAATATCAAAAGGAATAATGAAGAATATTACAGAAGATGAGTTAAAAAACATTGTGGGCAAAGAAAAATGAAGCAAAAAATGTGAGTAAAGAATCTGAAAGGAAGAGGGTTGCCAAGAGATGGATGATAATCTAAAGTTTTAAGAGATGTTAATAAGTAAAGAAGATTAAAGTCACCATAATCCCAGAGGACCATAGAGCTGTTCATTTATTACAGAGAGACAACTTGAGGTGGATTAACTTGAGGGGCACTATGCCTCATGCAAAAGGCAAGATTGAGAAGATGGGACATTCATAGTAACCTTAGCTGTTGTAGGAATTGAACCCATGCTGTTGGCTCCACACTGCACTGCATCCAGCATAGATCCTTTTTTTTAATCAAATATAGGAACAATGGAGTGATGATGAATGCCAAAGTAGTTGGGAGTTAAGGTTGGTCTGAAGTTGAGTGAGGGCCAGACAGCATTCATCCTAGAAATGTTGAGGGAAATTAGAGAGGTTGTTGAAGTTTCCAAAGTTTTCATCCTACTTCTATACCAGGATGAGGTAGGAAGGCAGCTAAAAGTTGAATAAATATTCCCAAAAGAAGAATGATGCAGATCTAGAAATCAGGGAGGGGACTGTGATATACTTGAACAAATTAGCAATGAGGTGGAGGAGGTACTTGCAGTTTTCGTGGGCTTGCAAGTGAATAAGTCCCCAGGACCAAATAAGATGTATCCGGGGCTACTGTGGGAGGTAGGGGAGGAGATTGCAAGGGCTCTGACATTAAATTTAAAATCCTCTCTGGTCACAGGAGGGCACTAAAGGACTGGACGACAACTAATGTGGTACCATTATTCAAGAAAGGTTGTAGAGATAAACATAGGAAACTGAAGGCCAGTGAATCTAGCATCTGTGGTTGGGAAAATATTAGAAAAAATTATGAAGAGCAGAATTAATCTTCATTTGGAGAAGTAAAGATTAATCAAACATAATCAACATGGCTTTATAAGAGTGGGGGGGGGGGGAAATCATGTTTATCAAATGTGATTGAAATTTTTAAGGATGTGACATGGTGTGCGTATAAGGGGAATGCAGTTGATGCAGTCTATCTGGATTTCAGTAAGTTTTTTGAATAAAGTATCACATGGAAAGCTGGTTAAAAGACTAGGAGCCCATGGGATCCAGGGAAATTCTGCAAATTGGATACAAAACTGGCTTTGCATCAGGAGGTATAGGGTGATGATCAAAGGGTGGTTATGTTTCTGCAAGCCTGTGTCCAGTGGCATTCCACAGGGTTTTGTAAGGAGTCCCTTGCTGTTTATTGTGTACATTAATTATATACACATGAATGTAAGAGGTATGATCAGTAAGTTCATAGATGACAGAAAAAAATGATGGTGTCATTAATAGTGTGAAGGAAAACCTTAGAATACAGGATGATAAAGACAGAGGGTTGAACATTATCAGATTGATTTAATACTCAGAAGAATGGAGTGACATGTTTGAGAGGACTAACAATGCAGAATAAGATGTTAGGAAGTACAGAGGATCAGAGGGACCTTGATGTATATGTTCATAGCTCCTTGAAAGCAGCAGAACAGGCAGATAAGAAAGCATATGGATATTTGACTTTATAGTCAAGGCATTGAATACAAAAGCAAAGAGGTTATGATGATGCACAATGTTAGTTAGGCTACAGCGGGAGAACTGTGTATCATTCTGGTTGCCACAGAAGGATGTGATTCCACTAACGAGAATGCAGAATAAATTAACCAGTGTTTTGCCTGAGCTGGATCAATTTAGGTATGAACAGAGATCAGATAGGCTGGAGCTTTTTTTCTATGGGCAGTGAAAGCTGAGGGAGGCTCTGATTGAGTGTATAAAGTTTTGAGAGGCTCAGACAGGGTAGACAGGAACAAACCTTTCCTTTAGTGTAGAGTAGACAATGTTTCTTGCTTGGCTGTTGATACCTTAATGTTTCTGTTTCACAACAGGACCAGTCCTAATCCTCACCAGTGAGAGCCAAGATCCTTTTCTTGTACAGGATGAGGAGTTGAATGTTGAACATCCCCCACCTGTCCTGGCTCTTTGTGGGCTGCTCTCTGCTGGTCTGAGAGAAAGAGAGGGACTGAGTGAGAGGAAAGTGGGTAGCACAGCTATTAGTTCTGGTGTAGTTGGGACAAAAGTTGTGAGATATCCCCAGTTCATGAATAGGAGGAACAGAGGCCATAAAGAGTTGGTAGGGTGGGTGTTTGGAATGGGTGAGAGTGAGTGAGGGAAAACGTTGTATGCAATAATGACAATGATAGAACAAATGCCTTAGTGTGAGGAGATGTACTAGCAGCATGAGTATAAGGAACAAGAGGATGGTACTAGCCCTTGAGGAGTGGAGAATATCATTGACTTTCTTGCGGACCATACTGACTCCGGTCCAGGCTCATGGGGTCTGGTGTTGTGGCCTCCTCGTCAGCCCTGAAGGGAAGTGGTTGGCTCACCTTTGCGCCACACCAACCCCCCAGGACTTTCACGTTCCTGTCTGCCGAGCAGGGTGCTAATTACTCCTTGTCTGGCCAGATTTGAGCAAATGACTCAGACTGTGGAAGACAGCTCCAGACTGCCAGTGATTGACGGTGCACAATAATCTTTTAAATATGACGTTGCTGCAAGGGATCCTAGGAGTGGTAACCACTTCTGCCAGTGGTGAGGGGGAGAATTGTGTTGGCATTAGATGAACAGTGCAACATAGGGGCATGTTACCTAGTGAATGAGCTGTGTTTGAGATAATGCAAGAACAAGTACTAGGCTTCACAGAGAAGCCCTCTAAGAAATTTGCCAAAAACGAAATTCATTGATTTCACTTTAGATTTAGCTCAGTGTCTTTAGCTGCAGCAGAAGGGTGACTGCAGGATAATTCTTTGACAATGACTTTCACAGCATGCTAATACTCAAATCCAGGTTGGTATACATAAGAACTTTGAGTTCCACTAGCACACTCCAGTGGAGTTGAAACTGGCTTTTTAAATCCTATCCATTGTATTCTTCAAAGGGAAAATTACAATATATATTTACAGTTTGGAACATGATCTGCAGTGAATGGCTTGCAGTTGGGCCCCTTGCTATCTTTGTAGTCACAGGAGGTCACAGTCCAATCTGTTTGAAGTTTCTTTGACCCATTTAGGTGTTACATCCCATCCATCTCACACAGACATTGTGCCAGCCAGCTGCTGAATTTATACCTGCAGTTATTTTTGCTCTGTTATAGTCCTCTTTTAAAACAAACACATATATCAGAATTGAGCACTAAAAATGCCTGCAGTATTTTGGGATTCTGAGTCATCATTATGACATATGTATAGTGAACTAAGAATATTCACATCAGAACATATCCATCCAGGTTGTTGGATTAGAAATGAGTAAAAATGAAAATTGTTGGAATACATGCCTTGGAACATTTATGCAGTACTGTTTCCTGTTGAACTCTGGCTTGCAATTTGCTGAATGATTAAAGAAACATGTCTCCTCTGATTGTTTGAGTAAATGAGTAAAAATAGTCTGACCTTGTGGGATCTGAATGCACAATACAAAATTGATTCCTCATTGTCAATAAATTGGCAGCTATTTAAGAAGTCAAAACCTAAGGATGTAGTCATTTGCTAGTAAAGTGAAAATTACATCATTTCAATGTTTACGTGGTGGAGGTCTATGTATTGGACACTGAACAAATACCTTGATAATTTATTTGAGTCTCCACTGCACTTGGATTGAAAATTATTATTGTCAGTGGACATGAGTACCCATTATTTGTAAAATGCTGGGTATAGTGGCCTGGAATATGTTTCTTTATGAATGTCAACATTCAGTCACAGGTAAAAGACTTTCCAATGCAGAATGAGTGAGTGAGTTAATGTTTATCAATCAATCAGTTTGGTAAATACAAATGGTATCTTTGCAGCCAGATGGGTATTTCAAGTTGGATTGTGAATTAACTCTCAACATTAGTCCTGTACATTTGGGCCCTAAGCCTGATTTTTGTGGGTGATCTGTCTGGGTTTAAATCTTAATGGCACCTCTCACTAATGGCATCTCATCCCTTTGGGAAAATGAGACAATCAGAACTTCTCTTCAATTAATTTGTCCGTCTGCAGGACCGAAAGATGATAATGGACGGGGAAGGGCATTTGACCTAATTTTATTTACTCCATCCAAAATAAAATGTTAATGTCCCTCTTCACCACAGCGTATAATTGTTTCTTAATTGATTTCAGGGTTTTTACTGGCATAAGAATATGTTCCAGTTGTTAATCTTTTGCAACTGGAAGAACTCCTGCCTTCTGCCCTAAATTCACCTTTAATTAGTTTGAACCCATATTCCCTCATTCTACTTTGGCAAATTAATTTGAAATAATTTTTTGAATGTATCTACTCTATGTTCTTTAAAGTTTTTCACAGTCTATTAGATATTAGGTTGGATATTGGTTTTCACCTTGGTGGAAAAGGGAAAATAATGAACTGACCTAGTTTCTTTACCATTGACTGCAAAGAGTGGGGAGCGGAAGTTGGCATAGGAAGCCTTTAGCTAGCACCAAAGGAACAGTCAATGACACTCGGTGATATTGTGGAGAGGCTTAAGGAGGATATTGTGCTTCAAAAGTGAGAGGATCCTAGGCCAGTGAAAGCCTGATGAGAGCCTTTCATGTGCAACTTGGGCGATAATTTCTGGGCCAGAGGAGACAATTGAAACACACATTGAAAAATGTTTGAGTCTCTTGAGGCTCTGGATCAGCTTCTCACTGCCTTGACCTGGTAGCAAATCACCATCGATGCCTGATTCCGATGGGATGTTGGATTATAGATGAGAGACAATGATAAAATCATCAGTCTGCATATTTAAAGAGAGGAAGTGAGGACTGCAGATTCTGGAGATCAGAGTCAAGAGTGTGGTGCTGGAAAAGCACAGCCGGTCAGACAGCATCTGAGGAGCAGGAGAATTGATATTTCAGGCATAAGCCCTTTATCAGGAATGAGTTTAAGGTGGATGACCTTGCTGCCTATTCTGAGGAGCAGGTTATTTTTCACAAGAGAATGTATACAGCATGTCAGAGGGTGTGACTTAGAGTTTTTACAGAATAGAAAGAGGCCAATCAGCACAGCATGTCCATGTCAATTATCAAACATTCAACTATTCTAATTCCATTTTTCAACATTAGGCCCATTGCTTTGTATACCAGAGCATTTGAAGTGCTTATCTGAATAGTTCTTAAATAGCTTGAGAGTTCCTGCCTTCACCACCTTTTCAGGCAGAGAGTTCCAAATACCCACCACCCTCTGCGTAAAAAAAAACTTTCCTCAAATTTCCTCTAAACCTCTTGCATCTTACTTAAAACTGTGCCCCTTCCTCACTGAAATCTCCCTCTCTCTTTGTAAGTATCCAGCCAGAGGAGTAATCACATACTGATGCCCCTGCAGAAGTCAAGAGGTGACATTACAAACTTTTCACTGCACTCATTGAGTGCCCATGTCAATAACGAATGTTCTATTCTAAACACTAGCATACAAAATGCCTTCTTCACTATCCTGTGACCCCACTTTCAAGGAGCTATGAACCTGAATTCCAAGGTCTCTTTGTTCAGCATCACTCCCAAGGACCTTACCATTAAGTGTATAAGTCCTGCCCTGATTTGCCCTTCCAAAATGCAATACCTCACATTTATCTAAATTAAACTCCATCTGCCACTCCTCGGTCCATTAGCCTATCTGACCAAGATCCCATTGTGCTCTGAGCTAATCTTTTTCACTGTCCAGCACACCTCTAATTTAGATGTCATCAGCAAACTTACTAATTATACCTCCTCTTTTCACATTCAAGTCAGTCATATAAATGACAAAAAGCAATGGACGCAGCACCAATCCTTATGGCACACCATTGGTCACAGGTCTCCAGTCTGAAAAGTAACCTTCTACCATCACCTTCTGTCTTCTACCTTTGAGCCAGTTCTGTATTTAAATGGCTAGTTCTTCCTGTATTCCATATGATCTAACCTTGCTAACCAGTCTCCCATGGGGAACCTTGTTGAAAGCCTTATTGAAGTCCATATAGATCATGTATAAAGCCCTGCCCTCATCAATCCTCTTAATTACTTCTTCAAAATCTCAATCAAATTATGATTCCCCATGCACAAAGCCATGCTGACTATCCCTAATCAATCCTTGCCTTTCCAAATATACGTAAATCCTATTCTTCAGGATTCTGTCCAACTACTTGCCCAACACTGATGTCAAGTTCACTGGTCTATAGTTTGCTGGCATTTCCTTACCACCTTTCTTAAATAGTGGCACTGCGTTAGCCCACGTCCAGTTGTCTGGCACCTCACCTGTAGCTATCAATGATACAAATATCTCAGCCAAGGGCCCAGCAATCACTCCCCTAGCTTCCCACAGAGTTCAGGTACACCTGATCAAGTCCCAGGGATTTATCCACCTTTATGCATTTTAAGACATCTAACACCTGCTCCTCTCTAATATGGACATTTTCAAAGATGCTCCTGTTTATTTTCCTACATTCTCAATTTTCCAAATACTTCTCCACAATCAACACTGATGCAAAATATTTGTTTAGGTGTGGTTCTGTTTCAGTTTTAGTTTATGCGTATCTGTGCAATGCTGCTGCCCTTTGAAAATCCTCACATTGCCCAAAATTGAAGCCCCTTCCCTCACAGTACAAAATACTGGATAGTCCACACCAAGTCTGGTCACAGCCATTTTAGTCTCCATTGTGCAGTTGTTATTTACAGCATGATGGATAGAAACAGCAGTCATTCCTTAACCAGTGAGTCTCAGGCTCAGCCTCTTGCCATTGTTGAACCTTAAAATGTACATATTACCTTTTTGGATATCCTTGCTGTCAAACCCAGAGACTTTGAACTTCCTCACATTCCCATTTGAATTGATTGTCAAACTCTTCATCTTCACACTTTATGCCTCAAGTTGCAGGCATATTGAATCAGCATGCCAGATATAGTAGTGCACTGCTCCTCATGGAAGCCAGAATGTTGTAGTCTGTTGCTCACACTATTCCTTTCCCTTCAATGCTCTATTGTCTCTCCATGTCCCTTACATATTGAGTTGTTACCCTTCACAACTATAATCCCCTCTGCATCCCAGCATGCTGCTTCCAATCCACACAATGAATTCCCCAGTTTTCTTCCCACATCAGTGAACTCTGATTAATTCCACTTGACCTTTAGTGGATGGACATCAGGACTGCCCCACCCTTTTGAACAACTTAGACAGACAGCCCTGAACCAAACCCTTGATTGATACCTGTACAGTCCCATGACTTCTGTGTTTCCCAGGTTGGGTGCAAGGGACCAACAGGGTTGACCGTGGCCCATTCCCCTGACTGTAGAAGTAGGGAGACCATGGGTCTGACTGTCCTGACAGTTACTTGATCATGCCCAAGCCCTTGCATCAATCTCAGAAGCCACCCATAGCCTCCTATGCCGGGACCACTTGACTGAAGAGTGATTCCATGACTTGCCTGACATTGACTTTGAGACATGGTTATTCAGTAAATGCATATGCAGTGTGTTTGGCACATGGCGCAGGTGTGAGATTGATGTAACAGTACCATATAATAACTCCTTCATACCCTTGACTGATGACTGCTGACAACTAAGGTAAGCTGCTTGGCTTTGAGTCTGCACTAAACAGTAAGGCAAGACAGAACTACTCTGAGCCTTTAACTGCTTGCTGAGAGAACAATGTGCAAAAAGGTAAAGCAAAGCAGGGATGCTGTAAATATCGAAGTAACTAGAAAGTGACTGAGTGCTAAGACAGCAAATGAGGAACCCTGAGATGTACCCTTTTCCAAACCATGAGCTTTGCATTCCTGTGTGCAAATGGAAGGTGCCAGTGCACTGTAAATTGCATTGGGAAATATCAGATGCCAATTTCCATGGGGATGTGAGATATGTGTGGCTGCTGTCCATGGGTGATGCCTGAAATCCAGTGCAGACATCTTGAAGAGAAATGAGCTACCATCGCTAGATAACTGTTCTAACATTCATGTCAAGAATTCTCAGTGCCCAGTTTCTATTCAGCAGCTGATAGAATGGGAGAAGAATATTAATGAGGTGAGATTAGATAACAATGAGGATGATTATGAGAAATCACCCATATATACAGATCTTTCGCCATTCACTAGCAAGGATCTTATCTCACAATCCAACACACGATTAGACAATGAGATGTTTTGGTCTCAGTGTTGAGAAAATTCTCATTGGGCATCTCACCTGATTTTATAAACTGTCTGCTCATAACCCACATCATTTTGGGGTTGGGAAAATTCAACTCCCTCTCTCACTCTGAGTCTAGAAGTCAGCTAGCTAGCAGCTGGACAAAAGGAAACATGACAATAAAAGGACTCTCTCTCTCTCTCCTCCTGAATGCTGGAATTCAATTACGGTCGAAAGGTATCGGAATGACAGAGTTTCAATCAATATGCAGTTTCAATCAATAAGGATCATGGAATCAATTGTTTAATGACAAATGTAAGTGCAGAATTTGCAGCATTCAATTATCAGCTCTTTGCAAACAATTCAGAGACTGAACTCCATATCTGTTCTTTTCACATTTTATCTTCTTGGACTCATCTTTTATTTCTAAGTTGTGTGCATGTGATTTGTTTTCCCAGTCTTCTGGGTTAAATAATTAATAAACTCACTCTTTGTTAACTCAAGAAAATCTGGTTAAATTAGCTCCCTTTAAAACATAAATTTATTTGGATATGGGAGAAAAGTATATCAAGAGAGGGGATTCTTTCCAATTTATCTTTGTTGTAATCAACAAAGGGGGAGGGTGAATAATGAAAAGGAATCAGTTCATACCATAAGCTTTAGTGGTTTAGGGTGTGTTGTTTGGAATCAAGCCAAATTGTAGAAACTTGAGCTGGGATGGATCATAACAATATACACAAAAATGAGTTACTCTATCTGTGACATTATTGCCCGTATAGAGAAGAGTTCATTTGGAAAATCTGAAGTAAGGAAAATCAAGCATTTTGTTTAAACCACTATTGATATTGATAGGGTTTTTTGGAGATAACTTTATGAACTTTTTTCTAGCTGTTCTTATAAATATTTAAGCAGAAGGAAGGAATAAAATTACTTTGACTTGATGGATATGAGATTGAAAGTGCAAGTCAAATTTATTTCTGTGGGTGGGATGGGGGTTGTTAGGATAGAGACTGCATTATGAAATTACTTTTAGTCTTATAGTTGTTTTGGTTGTACATTAGAGGACAAAATAATGCATGTAATGTTCATTAACAGATGAACATAAATTATAGTAAGGAGTTGGTAAACTGTCCAGTAAATTAAGTATAATTAATCTATGTGAAGCATCACACATAATTCTTAATGATCATTCCTGCACTCAATTAAGTTTGATACAGATCCAAATATTCATAAGTTTTAAAAGACCATGCATTCAAAATTTATGAACAAAAAGATTATTAATTGATAGAATAGTCACTTGAAGCACATAATCACAGATGTAACTTTATGCCACTGAACTGCATTTTGTCACAAAGTGCCTGGTTTCTCCTATGGTATTACTGATATAAGCACTGGACTGAGTGGTCAACATAGCTTATTTAAGAAGATACAGAACTGACTTGAAGGTAGAAGACTTGGGGTGGTGGTGGAGGGTTACCTTTCAGACCAGAAGCCTGTGACCAGTCGTGTGTCACAAAGATTGGTGCTAGGTCCACTGCTTTTCATCATTTATATAAATGATTTGGATGTGAACATAGGAGTTATATTTAGGAAATTTGCAGATGACACCAAAATTGGAGATGTAGTGGACAGTGAAGAAGGTTATCTCAGAGTACAGTGGGATCTTGATCAGGTGGGCCAATGGGTTGAGGAGAGGCAGATAGAGTTTAATTTAGATAAATGTGAGGTGTTGTATTTTGGAAAGGCAAGTCAGAGAAGGACTTATATGGCAAGGTCCTAGGGAGTGTTGCTGAACAAAGACATTTTGGAGTGCAGGCTCATTGTTCCTTATAAGTGGAGTTACAGATAGATAGGATAACAAAGAAAGTGTTGGTATGCTTTCCTTTATTGGTCAGCGTATTGAGTACAGGAGTTGGAAGGTCATGTTGTGGCTGTACAGGATATTGGTTAGGCCACTTTTGGAATGTTGCATGCTATCGGAAGGATGTTGTGAAATTTGAAAGGGCTCAGAAAAGATTGACAAGGATGTTGTCAGGGTTGGAGGATTGAGCTAGAGGGAGAGGCTGAATAGGCTTGGGATATTTTCCCTGGAGATCAGAAACTGAGGGGTGATCTTAGAGGTTTGTAAATCATGAGGGGCATGGGTAGAGTAAATAGACAAGGTCTTTTCCGTGGGGTGGGGGAGTCCAGAACTAATGGTCATAGGTTTAGGGTGAGCAGGGAAGAATTCAAAAGGGACCTAAGGGGCACATTTTTCACATAAAGGATGGTGCATGTATGGAATGAACTGTCAGAGAAAGTGGTGGAAGCTGGTGCAATTATAACATTTAAAAGGCATCCGGATTGGTATATGAATAGGAAGGATTTTGAGGGATATGGGCCAAGTGCTGGCAAATGGGACTAGATTAGGTTAAGATATCTGGTCGGCATGGACAAGTTGGACCGAAGGAGCTGTTTCCGTGCTATACATTTCTATGACTCTATGACACTAGTAAGCACCTTATGAAAATATCTTTGGTCATCTTCTTTTCTAATTTGGTTACCCTACCTCCGTTATCATTTAATAAGCATTGAGATATGGAAATGCGTCAACAAGGATATACAAATGGAAAACAAAAGATTTATAAATACATAGACAGCCAGAGGATAACTGAAGAAAAATGGGGGCTGGTCAGGTAACCTGTGAGTGGAGGTAGAGGATATGGTATGTTTGTACAGTTCTTAATGAGTACTTTACAAAAGAGAGGGCAAGTACAAATATTGCAATAAGAGAGGAGGAGTGTAAAATTTTCAATGAAATTAATAGTGAGAGAAGAACTATTGAGGGAACTATTAAGAAGAACTATTAACTATTATCATCACAGAGTGAAAATAATTCCCCAGACCTGATAAAATATATCTGAGACTGTTAAATGAAGTAAGAGAAGAAAGAGGGAAGATTCTGACCATAAGTTTCTAATTCACTCTGACCACAGATATGGTGCCAGTGGACTAGAGCATATTTAATCTTGTACCATTGTTCAAGAAAGGAAAGAAGGAAAGACCAAATAACTACAGGCTAGTACTTAACCTCAAGCAAAGGAAAATTATTGGAAAGAAATTCTGAGGGACAAGATATATCTTCATTTAGAAAGATATAGGATTAATCAAAGGCTGTCAGCAGGAGTTTTGCCTGAATGCTTGTGGTACCGCTTTCCAGAGGACACTAGTTTTTTTTTTCGATAAGGGTCATGCATATGATGTAGTATGTATGGATTTTACCATGACAACCAATTTAAGATTGTCAGTCGAGCTCAGAAAGAACATGTACACATACCTTGCTGTTTCAACTTAATATAAAAGGTAACAGCATTCAGTTCTCAGCATAACTGTTGGATTTTCCCTCTTGAACTGATTTTATTCTTATAAATTGTCCTGATGAATACAAGATTAATAACTTTGATAAAATATGCCAGCAATAGTGAATTTATATATAACCAATTTACTAACAGCAATCATAAAATTGGTTTAGAAATATTTTATATCTCATCTAATTTGCACAAATTTTCAAAGATGTTATTCACCCTTCACTCTGAATTGCCATTGGATAGATTTTCACCCCTTGATAGTGAACATTGTTAGGCTATGAATCAAAACTTCAGATGAGTAAATCTGAACTGATGATCTGTGAGATGCTGTGAAATTTGGAAATGTTGGATCAGACATGATCTTATTGAATGGTGGAGCAAGCTTAAGGGACTGATTGGTCTACTCCTGCTTCTAATTCTTTTGTTTAAATGTTCTTCAAGGTTTAGCAATGCTCTATGGTTTGTTAATACATCCAGACTATCACAAAGCAATAACCATTTATTTTACTTAATGTAAGGTTTTATGATTTTGTGTTTATGAGGTGGACTTTACCAAGTTATAAAAAAATCAAAATTGTTGACTTTACTGTCAAGAAACAGAATCAACTGACAATGTAATTAAAGGATTTTATCCTTGTACTACAATGTAGTGCAACTAAGTTAAAACAATTATTTATCAGTGTATCTCCTGCTAATGCAATAGAAAGTTGGTGCACATGATGTCTACTCAGACAGCACTGACACGGAGTTGTGCACCCTCATTGCTGCCTCTCCTGTGCCACCTCTCTGGTTGTCCTGACTTTGGTCACTCCTCTTGCCATCCCTTAATGGCTCCACTCACTGATTCCATCACCATCCATCCCTTCTCTGCTCCCTTCAGCATCCTACGGTCTGCTCCCTCAGCACCATGTTGGCTATCCTGTGGCTGCTCCCATGATGCTGGCTAAATCCTTACTGTTCCATTCAGTGTCTCTATGTCCAGTTTTCAGTTGAAGAGGTCCCACTCCCTCAACTCCCTAAGGATGTGGGGCAGCAAGTGAGGGGGTGAGGAAGGCACTGTGAGCTCTTCTTGGGGTCAATGGATTTTTATTTCATTTCAGGGATGTTGGGCTGATACAAGAAATACATTTTAAGTATGAAGCTGCTATACAGTTACTTCATAGACACTGCAACTATATGTGCTTTGAGGATGTGACCTGCAATTGCAGTTATAATAAACACAGCCTTGTTTTAATCTCATACCAATTTGTTGATTGTGTTATGCTCAAATCAATCTAACCTTTGGAACATAATGTATCTGGAGCTAATTTCAGTCATTCAATAGATGTCCCCTATATTTCAAAGAAATCAAGTTCACACAACAATCAATCCAGTAACAGAGGCAGGGCTGACAACAGGGAAAGGCTCCTTAGATAGTTGCAGCTTTCATGTTGGTTCATGGCAGTTGAGGAGCATTGTGCAATTGGCTGAATGTAATCAATGTCAAAAGTACTTTAATTTAGTTCAACATGACATGAGCACACAGTATCTACTTGATTATCTTTTCTGTAGGGTACGTAACTGGCTATGTTGTATCATAGAAAACATTCAACAATGCACAGAGAATAGTGGGATGGGAAAACCTGTTGTTTGGGTGTCAATCAGGTGCAGGTGCACATACTTCTACTGCAGATTGTGCTGGAAACAAGTTTGCTGGTTTATTTTTCATTTGTCCACGGAATGTGAAGATCACTGGCTAGGTCAACATTTATTGCTCATTCCAAATTGCCCTCAATAAGCTGGTGAGCTACCTCCTTGAATCTCTGGAGTCCTTGAGATATTCACACAGCATTGTTAGTATAGTTTGTTGTTTTACAGTTAAATACTCCAGTAAATACAGTCTGAACTTTACATATTAGAATATGTATTAAACAGCATGGACTTCACAACAGCAGCACTAGTTAATTAAACTATTACCTGCTTAAAAATTAGTTGTTGCTTGGTTTCTTCTGGCTATTACGATA
This sequence comes from Chiloscyllium punctatum, assembly GCF_047496795.1. NCBI lineage: Eukaryota > Metazoa > Chordata > Chondrichthyes > Orectolobiformes > Hemiscylliidae > Chiloscyllium > Chiloscyllium punctatum. The sequence goes on from NC_092745.1 coordinate 81,792,543, forward strand.
ATTGTACAAATGTTTACAAATTGTACAAAGGTGTTATTCATAGTCAATTAAGTTGCAAAGGGTAACAGGGAGTGATGTGGCAGGTATTAGATGACCTTTTCTGGACTTCAATGCTGACTAGTTGTTTCAGGATATGGGTGCAGAAGTAGGTTTTCTCCTTGGAATACAAAATGCTTGGGAAATTGAAGAGAGGACACACAGAGCAAGACAAGCTGCTGAAAGATACAGTGCAAAGGGGAAGCCATATCCATTTAGGGTATTCAGAAAACAGTTAGATATCCTCACTGAAATCTAACCTCTACTGCAGCCACCACTACAACTTCAAGAGGAAGGTAAGGACTGAGAGGTGGTTGTGGAGATGAACTCTTGTGTGTCTAGCTTTTTGTAGGTAGTGGAAATTTCAACATCTCAAAGCTTTATTCTCACTGTTATGCAAGGGAAGTTACAAAGGATCTCTTGTCAAACAGAACTAACTACACTTCATTGATCAGCAAGCAGAGTTGATCAGATTTCAGGCTTCTCCATGTGAGTGCAAAGTGCCATTAACTACAAGAATATTATTTTCCATAAGGTGCTTGCCAACTCTGCTGCATGAGAGAGCTGAAAATCAGCTTTGCCAGTTGTCTCTGAACTGTTGCTGAAGTGCACTGCTATACACAAGCATTGGGTGGTTGTTACTGTATGGCAGTGGTGATATTAGTCAAACAGTACAACACCATGCTTGAATTCATAAGTGTGCAAATTTAGAGTCAATGCCAACAATATGACTGACCAGCTGCCTACACAATCATGCTCAGGAACTGGGCACCTGGGTGTATCTGCATCCGGGTACATGATTTACAATGGGTATTTTGAGATCTATTGCTCCTCCTGAAGGTTGGTTTTGTTGCAACTTTGAATTTTCTGAAAGAATGCTGGGTAAAAATATGGCTCTAGAAATAGGTTGGAGTGTTGTATCTAAGCTTCTGAAACCTTCCTAATAATTCACTGGAGTAGATCAGGGCAAGCTCATAAAAGCCCAGTTGAACAGGCCTGGATATTTGGGTGCTGAAAAAAATCAATATTACTTATATTACCCCTGGACATGGTTTCACGTTGTCTGCAAGGGACAATAGTACTAATTATCACTCATTTCACTGCCTGCTCCTACCACTTTCAATAAGCCTTCCTTTTCATCACATCCTGCAACATATGATCATGATGTTACATTGCAACATCTGATTCCAGAGATGCTGAACTCTTCTATTGCTCTCTTTACAACTGGCCTTAATACCATTCCCTTCTCACATCCCAACCAGTACACTACCACTTACCTTTTCCTCACTAATTATTTTCTTCAGATCAAAACAGAAGTTCAAATACCAATTAAGATTATGATTCTAACCTTGTTTCTTGTTTGGGAGAATGAATGCTCTTTCATTTTAATTATTTTACTTTTTCTTATATCCATCATGAATTAATGCGACAAGAAATGATCCTGTGTGTTATGAACAGTCAGCCTGGAAACAGTTCAACTAAAACACAGTAATAAAAATACACATTAGAAAGTTACTTTTTTTTAACAGATTTCTCATCCCTGACTTGAATCAATTATTTTAAAACTGATTCCATTAAAAAGCCCAATAGAACTAAGCATGCTTTCAATTGAAAATTTATAAATAAGAAGAAAATATCAGTATCTATCAAAAGAAACATGTTTTTGAGTTCACCATACCACTATAAGGTCGAAAGTATGCATTTGACCAAGACATTCATCCCTGACTTGCCACTGTCAGCAGAATAGAAAACAGTTGCTCTGGACACTGATGTGAGATGGAAATTGATTTCCAAAATCAGTATCACTCACATGTCGATTATTTTCTGAAGGTTATTGACCTGAAACATAACTGTGACTGTCCCTATGGATGTTGCCAGAATTTTTCAACTTTTTTTTGTTGCATCAAATTTTCAGCATCCACAGTAGCTCACTTTTGTTGCTTGTGAAGAGTCTTTGATGGATTGAAGACTTCTTTTTCCTTAGTGAGAATATGCTAATATGAACCTACTAAAAAGGGGCAAAAAAGATCAGCTTCGCTATGAAGTCACTACATCACTTCATTGCACTACATCAATTCCATACCAATGGGGAAACCTAGCCACCAACTGGATAGGACCTGACCTACAAAAGATTGTTGTAGTTTTTAGATGTCAAGCACTTAAATACTGCTGCTTTGTCACTGGAGTTCAAGATAGCAATATCATGGATCCAATCATGTTCAACTGTTTTATCAGTGATTCTATAATTCTCATAAGGTGAGATGTCAGACCTTTTACTGACAACTCTGCAGCAGCTCACTCTCTTCACAAATCCTTAAATATGTCTTGGACAGCTTCCAGATCTGAGCTGAAAAGTGGCTGGCAATTTTTGTCCCAGAAAATGACAAAGCATTGGTCAATCGGCAAGAACAAAGAAAGCTCAATTATCTCTCCTTGACTTCCAACAAACCGAGCAATGTTTCCCACAGCAATAAGACCATGAAGGTTAGTGTTAGCCGAAATCTGGATCAGTCATTTCAATAACTCCGATGCAAAAGCAGATTGGAGATATTAGTTAAAACTCAGACGGTCTGACTATATTCATTAATCATTTAGCTGGGATACAATACCACATATTTAAATTTGCTGACAATGTGAAGACAGGTGGTATTTTATATATTGGAGATGGAAGCATAAAATTACAATAGGATAATAATAGAAAGGTGAATGATCAAAATTGTGGTAAATCGATTTAAATGTATGCAAATGCGAGACCATCCATTTTAGATCCAACTGGGCAATTTCTAACTGGGAAACAAGGGAAGTCCAAAGAAACTTTGGAGTCAGGAACACGGATCACTAAAACATCATGAACATGTGCAGAATGGGAGGAGTAGATATGTAAAAGCATTGCAAAACCTTGGTTAGATGAACTTGACTACTATGAACCATTCTACCCAATTTAGGAAGATTAATAGTAGCATTGTAAAGAATGCAGTGTAGATTTACCAGTGTGGTAACTGGATTTCAAGTGTTAAATTATGAAGTAGGATTGCCCGAATGAGATGTGTATTCCCCTGAATTTTGAATGTTGAGAAGTATTCAATCAAAATTCTCCAGATATTAAAGGGAACAGATAGTTCCTTCCCAGTCTATCCCATTTCCTCTTGTTGGTAAGTCTAAAACCAGGGATATGGTCACAAAATTAATGTTAGATCGTCCTGGAGTGAGATTAGGAAATGCTCAGCATGGAGTATCTTCTGAAAATGGCAGTTGATGCTAGATCAGTTGTTTAAATTTAAATTTGAGATTGATGGATTTTAATTCGTCAGAAACATCAAGAGATATGGGGCAAAGTTGGGGGTGGGGTGGTATACAGAGACAGATTGCAGGTCAACTATGAAACTGAAAGATGGAGCAGGCCTGAGGAGTAAAACAGCTGATCCATGTGCCTAGAAGATAGAATTATGTAGTTGTTATACACTAAAGGTTTTCATTACTAGAGACAAGTATAGTTATACATCATGCACATTAACACAATTGCATCCTGTTCCATTATATGAATCCTTAATACCTATCACCTATTCAATTAAATTCCAAATATACATATAATTGACAGTTTAGTATTCCATGATATTCATCTCCATACTTTTGAATACTACCCAAAATACTTGTATCAAGGTTCTGATGATGTGCTTCCTAATGGGGATTAATGCAGACACAACATGCAGAAGCTTAATACTGGGCAGACAAACCTGTCACCTAAATTTAATATATTAATATTTAGTCCCACTACTCAGCAGTGCAGTGGGCTGCAGCATTTGTGATTTATCAGATGCATTGCATAACTCACCAAGTTTTCATTGCTAGCTATACCCCAACACATGGCCTCTATACTCTAAGAAAGAAAAGCCACAGCCACATTTTTTCAGCCATCACTCTCACTCCTTTCCCATCAATTGCCTTTCCAAGTAACACACCATTCTCATTTGGACAATTACCATGATTCTTGGGTTAAAATATAGAATTCATGAATAGCACCTTCTCAGAACAACTATGAATGGCTGATACACCACATGATTAGAACAAAATTCTTTTTAAATGCAGAACATGCCATGCTAGAATAATGTAATAATGATGGAATACATGGATGAAGACAGGTCATCTTGCAAGATTTTGGTATGAATTACATCTGGGAAAACAGCACCTTTGAGGTTGAGCATGCAATTAATTTGTACACTTTGGCCAGATCTTGCTGCTGATATTGCTGTGTGCATCAAGTGCAGACTAGTCATAAGAGCCAATTCATGTAAAGACACAAGGAATCAAAATGAACTGCAGGGGCAACAAAGAAAGGATTACATAAAACAAAGGGGAAAAACACAAAATAAATGCAATATATTTTGCGCTGGATGCTGCAAATACTATGAAGATTTTTTCCTCTCAGAGATAGTGTTTTATCAGTCACTGCAAACAAAAATAGTGTTGCCGAATAACAATATGTGAATCTAAGATGCATGGAAAAAACAGTCATTATTAGAAATTCGTCAATTTAAAATTCCAAACACATTCATTAAATAGTCAAAAAATCTAGAATCAGAAAGCTTACATCTTAAGCCAGTCAATATTGATTCACAGAGCCTTTTATAACTTACCTAAGGCAAGATTCCTTTGGTCAGATCAAATTGCAGCAAAATGGGATTTCTGTCTCTCTTCTAACAACATCAATCTATCCTACACCTATATAGAGAGAGGGGAATCTTGAAAGCACAGAAAGCTCCAGCAAAGATCAAATCCTTCAAAGTGTGGAAAGAAGATGGATAGCCCAAACATAACTGCACTTCTAAATTCAGCAGCTGTCTGGAGAGGTCCTCCAGAATGTCACACCTGTACAAAGTCAGTGAAACGTTAAATGCAAAGACTGAAAAGGAAGAGAGAATAAGTGACCCACTACTCAATCCTCTCTCAACAGGAAGCCATCTCTTGCAGAAATGTTTGTGTCGACGGATAGGCAAAAAAGGTGTTAGAAGGAACTTCAACACTGGTGTGTATGCATTAGTGGCCTGATGTACTAATATATGGACATCATGATGATGTGAATATTGCAGTTTGAGAGCAGGCATTAAACACTGCTGCACTGCAGGTAAAGAAAAATAAAAATTTTTTCTCACTTTGCTGTGAAAAGAAACCAAGGCAAAAGGATTTCAATCAACCTGAAAATCCAAGAATGTTAAAATCAACTGCCAATGCCAGTGCTATTGATGACACCCACTTTAATTGTCTACTCTTGACCAATAACTTAGAGACTACTCCATATGCCTTTTTATAATGTTTTTCTTTATTGGGGTTAATTTCATATTTCTGAACTTTGCATAAGTGTGTGGAGTTAATATGTCTTCTCACATTTAGTAACTGATAAACTCACTCTTTTGTTAATTCAAGGACCCCTTGATAAATTGGTAACCCATTTTAAAATATAAATTCATTTTGTCTGGGGAAAAGGTATCCCTGAGAGAAAGGATCCTTTCAAATAAAGTTTGTTGCTACCAAACTAAGGGGTGGATGAATAAAGGAGGTGAGCCAATTCACCCATCCTCACAAAGGAACTTGACAATTTAGTGTATCCTGTCTGGAAGCACAAAAATCGGGAAATCTCACTTGATTGGAATAGCTGTACATTAAATATTAATTAAATTGATATTTGGAAAACTGAGATGTGTTATGCAGTCAAGGTTGAAACTAAGCAGTAATGTAAAACACAATCACTGCTGTTTGCAAAGATTAACCAAGGAAACTGACCTGACTTTAACAATGGATGGTTGTTTGTTACAGTACTCATTGACTGAGTCACTTGAAGACTGATTAAATACATTGATGATGCAAGTTAATCCTCTATACCACAATGATGTCATCCAATGACCCATTTATAAAGGTAAAAAGGAGTAAATAATGTGACATTTATATAAGATTTTAATATTATAGCTGAGGATGCATTTAGGTCTCAAAGGGGTAAGACAATCCTTAAACTCCAATTGATCTAAAACACAAATTTAACAAAAAATTTAAACACAGAAAAGTATGTTTTGTCCATTGAATTTTCTGAATCATAGTCACATTTTTTTGATTTTATGTTGAAATTCTTCAACGTGAAATCTCCTATTTCCCAAATACAAGCAGTCCTTACCTTAATCCAGAAGCTAGAATTGAGTGTAAGCATGGTTGGGTAAGAAAGTCTAAATTTTTATTTTACATAAACCGGTTTGTAGTTGGCATTAAACTAAAAGCTGAAGTTTAAACTTTGTAGTTGCTAGCCATAAGTCACTTTTTTGCCTAAGAGTTCCAGTGAAATAGCAGTTTAATTAAGAACCAACTAAAATTGGATCCTCATGAAGTGACTCTGATCAGCTTTTAGTGTTAGGATCATATATAAAAAAACAACTTAGTGCAATTTACAATAAAGTGCCAGAATTGAGTAAGTCAGGGAGTTCGGAGAGGAAGGGAAAAAGGTTGGATTTTGCCTAATTTCTTTTGCCTCTAGGAATTAACTCCTGCTTAGCTACAAGAGAAGAAGCTGGTTGACTGTTATCTGGCAAGTTTATTTTATTCCTCGGCTTGAAATTTTTTTTTGAGTGAGAGGGAAGCAGGAGAGGATAAAAGGTGTGGATTGAGTGCTTTAGTGAGATTTGAGGTGGACTGATGTCACGAGTCACAATTGATGTAACTGCGGAGAAAGCATTTGATTGGTGAATGGGGTTAGCAAGTATTTCTCTAACATCTTTAATATCACGTGTCTGTTTTACTTTTTATCTTAAAAATAGCTTTTTAAGTATAAGATTGATACAAGTGTTAAAAAATAATAACAATAAAGAGTAAAGAGAAGAGGATTCTTGAAGTGTAAAGGGCAGGGATACAAGAGACATCATTAATAAATTAAACAAAATATGAATAGTGATGGTTGGACATGTAATGTGTTGCTGCTGCAGGATACCAAGGTAAGCCAGAGTGAAGACGTTTGTAGTAAGTGTATAGAACTTGAGAAATTTCAGATCCAATTTGAGGAGCTGACTCCAAGCTGTAGACATTACACTACAATAGGGAAGGGGAATGTAACCTGAACATTTTGCTCCATGAGGCCATCACACCCCTCAGATTAGGTAATTAAAACTTGGATGTGACTACAGGTGCGCCATGTATGGGGACCTAAGTAGTAGAATTTGAAGAGCATGAGCCTTTGGAACAGTTCAACAGTTATTAGAATCTTGAAAGCTGCGTGGATGGGAGCAGAACTATAGGAAGGATGAGAGAACTGATGATAGCACTATGATACATGGACCCATTCATGCGGAGGAAATAGGAATTCAGAAACAAAATAAAAGCAATATAACTACTTGTTTGTTTTTGAAAAAAAATGTAGTACAACTTTGCTCCCTTTTTTTCTAAACTAAATTAGCTTATTACAGGAAAAATATTGATCACAGCAGAAATTGTTTATGCTGTCATAGGACTGTCAATTAGTGAAATTATTCAGGCGTGAATCCCTTCTGGATGTAGGTTTCTCCCAAAATCAATGCCCAATGAACCTGATAAGTTAAGTACCATGTTAGGCATAAATGTGGTAGCTA